>NW_007257659.1:47646-190959 GCF_000164805.1 Carlito syrichta | reverse complement strand
GTGTGTCTCTCTCTCTCTCTCTCTCTCTCTCTCTCTCTCTCTCTCTCTCACACACACACACGTTACTTTTGCTTATCTGTATTTTCAAAATTGCCTGCAGTTAATATATAATAAGAAAACATGTTAATGATTTAAACAGACAGACTAAAATTAATTTATCAGCAGAAATAGTAGTTTGTCCATGTGAGGAACCCTTGCTTAAAGCACTAAGATACTCAGGAAACATATTTACATATATATTTAAAGAACCTCAAATTGCTGTTTATTGTTTTCTGGGATAGATATTGACTCTTTTAGAATAATAATTTCATTTACTAAATGGAGATTTTCTAGCTGTAATATTTATGCATGTCTGTCTCAAAACGTACTAAATTTGATTATTAAGGGATTCATTTTTTTTAGTTCAAGTGAAATTCATGTAACATAAAAGTAATCACTTTGAAGAAAGCAGTTTAGTGGTATTAGCACATTTACAATGTTGTGCAACTATCACTTCTAATTCCTAATCATTTTCATCACCCTGAAAAGAGACCCTATATACACTAGTCACTCCCTGTTCCCCTTAACCTCTAGTCCCTGAAAACCACTCCTACGCTTTTTGTCTCTATGAATTTATCTGTATACTTCATGTAATTGAAATCATATAATATGTAAGCCTTTGTATCTTGCTTCTTTCACTTAACAAAATGTTTTTAAAGCTGATTCACATTGCAATTGTACTTACAACTTTTTATAGCTAAATATAATATTCCGTTATATGGATACACTGCATTTTTTTTCAGCCATTCATCTGTTGATGGACATTTGGATTATTTTCAGCTTTGGCTATTGTGAATATCGCTGCTATGAAAATTTGTGTATAAGTATTTGTCTGCATACCTATTTTCAATGTCTTGAACTATGTATCCAAGAGTAAAATTACTAGGTCATATGGTCATTCTATGTTTACCTTGTTTTTGAAAAATTACCAAGCTTTTCCACAGCAACTGCTGCATTTTACATTCCCAGCAGCAATGCAAGTAGGTTCTATTTTCTCCACTTTCTTATTAGTGGTGTTATATTTTAATTTGGTTTACTTTTGTTGGTTTTCTTATAGCCATCCTAGTATATGTGAAGTAGTCTTACTGTGGTTTTGATTTTCATTACCCTATTAACCAATGACATTGAGAATCTTTCATGAGCTTATCGGCCATTTCCTTTGCCCATTTTTAATTGGCGTGCTTCTCTTTTTTGGTTAAATTTTAGGAGTTCTCATTTATTCTGGAATACTAGACTCTTACCTGATATAGGAGTTGCAAATATATTCTGTGGGCTATCTTTTCACTTTCTTGACAATGTCTTCTGATGCACAAAACTTTTTACTCTTGATGAAACTCAATTTATCTATTTTTGTTTTGGTACTTATGCTTTTGGTGTCATATATAAGAAGTCATCGTTTAATCCAAGGTCATGAAGATTTACACCTATATTTTCTTCCAAGAGTTTTATAGTTTAGTTTTTATACTTAGGAATTTATTTCTTTTTGAATTAATTTTTATATATGGTGTGAGGTACAGGACCAACTTCATTCTCGTTTGTATGTGACTATTCAGTTGTCCCAGCACTATTTGTTAAAGAGACTATTCTTTCTCTATTGAATAATTTTGCATCTTTTCTGAAAATCAGTTGGTCATAGAACTACTGGTTGATTTTTGAACTCTCAATTCTATTCCATTGGTCTATATGTCTACTCATATGCTAGTAGCACACTGTTTTGATTACTATAGCTTTATAGTAAGTTTTTACATTAAAAAAAAATGACTCTTACAACTTTGTTCTTTTTCAAGATTGTTTTGGCTGTTTAGGGTTCTTTGCAACTCCATATAAATTTAGGGTTGCTTTCACATTTCTGCAAAAAAATGGCCACTGGGATTTTTATAGAAATTGCATTGACTCTACAAATTGCTCTGAGGCATATTGCCATCTCAACAATATTAAGTTTTGCAATCCAAGAAAAGGGATTTTTTTTCCAGGCATTTAGGTCATCATTAATTCTTTTCAGTCATTCTTTGTCATTTTCAGTGTATAATTCTTGCACTTCCTTGGCAAAATTTATTCCCACATGTTTTATTGTTTTGGCTCTATTGTAAATGGAACAGTTTTCTTAATTTCCTTTTGTGATTATTTTATTGACAGTATATAGAAATAAAATTAGTTTTTCTCTGTTAATATTTTATCCTACAAATTTGCTGAATTCATTTACAAGCAATGATTTTTAAAAATAGATTATCTAGAATTTTTTGTATAGAATTATGTCATCTGTGAGTAAAGACAACTTTATTCTTCCTTCCAGTTTGAATATCTTTTTTTATTGCCTAATTGCTCTGCCTAGAATTTCCAGTAGAATTTTAAATAGCAGTGGTGAGACTGTCTTGTTCCTGATCTTTTTTTTTCTTGATTTCCAATTTATTTTTACTTTATAGAACAGTAAGTCTTTCAACTTTTTTAACCACTTAGTGATTTAAAATAAATTTGACATCCATCCTTTATTCACACAATAATCCTTTGAACTAGGGAGTGTAGGTTCTGCTACCATTTGTTTTTTTCACATGCAGTACACTGAGGTTCAGGAAAATCAAGTGACTTGATAGTACAAATTTTAAGTGGCATAGCTCACTTAAAAACCTGGTATTAATATTTTAAGTGTATTATTCTCCTTTATCATGATTTTTCTGAGTTTTATATCTCTGAAATATATTACCCAATACGATAATGCAGAGAAGATAAATGTTGGCTGGCTCAGGAACAATTTTAATTTTTTCTTTTTTTAACCTGATTTCTTCTCCTTTGTCTATTTTGAGCCCTCTTTGAACTTGTCTGCAGAAGGGTAATGAATGCTCCATCTCTTGTCAGTTATACTCATGAAATCTTCATATTCTGTATCTTTCTTTCTTTCTTTCTTTCTTTTTGAGTTGGAGTCTCACTCTGTCGCCCAGACTGGAGTGCAGTGGCACACTCACGGCCACCACAGCCTCGACCTGCTGGTCTCTGGTGATCCTTCCACCTCAGCCTTCCAAGTAACTGGAACTACAGGCGCACACTACCACGCCCGGCTGAATTTTGATTTATTGTAGAGACGAAGTCTCGCCAAATTGCCCAGGCGGGTCTCAAACCCGCGGGCTCAGGCAATTCACTCACCTTGGTCTCCCAAAGCGCGGGATTACAGGCTGAGTCACCGAGCCTGGCTCTATTCTGGATCTTTCTATCTTTTCCATGCATCTACTCATTTTAAAAATAACATTCTTCACAAAATGTCCTTAAAGACAGTGCTCTGAGTCTTCAACATCAAACTCTTGTGAATAAATCCTGTCAATGTGCTAGTGGGGACTAGTAGCTTAATTTGTTATTCTTCTAAAATGTAATTTGTAATTTTTTTCTCTTTTAAGTTTTTTATTTGAAAGGTGTGGAGTACGATTCAGGGTTAAGTATATAAATGTTGATTATGCAGATACCCTTGTTGATGAGGTGTGATCCCCTCTCCTGGCAGTTTCCCACTACTGCCAGTCCCGCCTTCCTCACCCCGCCTCTACTGCCAATTCTTTTCTTATAGTATTGCATTATTTTTCAAGGTCTGCTTATGAGTGAGAACATGTGATACTCACTTCTTTATTTCTGTGACATATCACTCAGTTTTATAAACTCTAAGTCTATCAGGTTGCTGTGAAGTTCATGATTTTGTTTTGTCCTTCTTTATAACTGCATAATATTTCACTGTGTATATGTAGCACATTTTTTTCTTTTTTAAATTTATTTTTATTATTTTTTAAATTATTATTTATTTATTTATTTTTCTTTTGTGGGGTACAGTTAAGAGTTAGGTATACAAATATGCTCTGTTCAGGCACCCTTGTTGATAAGAGATGTCTCCCCGTCCCCAGACAGATGTTTACGACCGTTAATCCCATCCCCCTTCCCTTCCCACTCCCATGGTTTCCCACCACTGCCACTCATTTTCTTATAGTATTACGTTGGATGTTCAAGGTCCACTATATGAGTGAGAACATGTGATCCTCAGATCTTTGTTTCTGTGAGAGATCACTCAGTATTATACACTCTAGTTCTATCCAGGTTGCTGCGAAATTCATGATTTTGTTCTTTTTTATGGCTGCGTAGTATTCCATCATGTATATGTACCACATTTTTTAAATCCAGTCCTCTTTTGATGGACAGCATGGTTACTTCCAGGTTCTTGCTATTGTGAACAATGCTGTGGTAAACATACGTGTGCAGGTATCTTTTTTATAGAGTGATTTGAGTTCTTCAGGGTATATTTGAGTTGGCGTCTCACTCAGTCACCCAGACTAGAGTGCAGTGGCCACTCCCGGTCACTGTAGCCTCAACCTGCTGGGCTCCAGCGATCCTTCCACCTCAGCCTTCCAAGTAGCTGGAACTACAGGTGCACACTACCACCTCCGGTTAGTTTTTTAAAATTTATTGTAGAGATAGGGTCTCGTCAAGTTTCCCAGGCGGGTCTCGAACCCGCGGGCTCAGGCAATTCACTCACCTTGGTCTCCCAAAGCGCGGGATTACAGGCTGAGCCACCAAGCCCGGTCGTACCACATTTTTTATCCAGTCCTTTTTGGATGGGCAACAAGGTTGTTTCCATGTCCTTGCTACTGTGAACAATGCTGTGATATACATGTGCAGGTATCTTTTTCATAGAGTGATTTGAGTTCTTCCAGGTATATTCCCAGTAGAGGGATTGCAGGGTTATATGGAAAGTTGATTTTTAGATCTTTTAAGAATCACCACACTGTTTTCCACAGAGGCTGTCCTAGTTTCCCCTCCTACCAATAGTGTAAAAGTGTTCCCTTTTCACCGCATCATCTCCAGCATTTGTTATTTTTTGAGTTATTGATGATGGTCATCCTGACTGGAGTTAGGTGGTATCTCAGTGTAGTTTTAGTTTACATTTCTTTGATAACTAGTGAGGCTGAGCATTTTTTCATGTATCTGTTGGTTGCTTGTATGTCTTCTTTTGAGAAGTGTCTATTCCTATCTTTTGCCCACTTTGTAATTGAGTTGTTTGGTCTTTTTCTTTTTGGCACCTTTGAGTTCCTTGTAGATCCTAGACGTCAGACCTTTGTCAGACATGCAGTTGGCAAATATTTTTTCCCCAGTCTATGGGCTGTCTCCCTGCTCTTTTAATGGTTTCTTTGGTTTTGCAGAAGCCTATCAATTTGATGAGGTCTCATTGTCTATCTCATCTCTTGTGGCATGGGCACTCGGGGTTTAGATCAGGAATTGGTTGCAAGTTTCAATTTCCATAAGGATGTCTCCTGTATTTTCTAAGGTTCTTATAGTTTGAGGTTTTACGTTTAGGTCTTTTATCCATTTAGAGTTGATTTTTGTGTATGAGGATAGGTAGGGGTCTTGTTTTATGGTGGAGGCTGGAGTGGAGGCAGGCGGGCCAAACCAAGTAGGTAGTCGAGAAGGAGCTGAGAAGCTGCTTCAAGATCCCTGATCTTAGAAAACTTTCAGTCTTTCACCATTGAGTCTGATATTAAATGTGGGTTTTTCATAAATGTTCTTTATCAAGTGGAGGAAGTTTTCCTTTGCTCTTAATTTTTGAATGTTCTTATCATGGAAAAAAGTTTGATTTTGCCAAATGCTTTTTTCTGCATTGAAATGAGCATTTTGTTTTTCCTTGCATTGTTCTAATGTGCCCTATTACATTGATTGATTATCATATATTGAAGCTCCATTGCATTCCTAGAAAAAAATCACACTTGGTCATGGGGTACAATCTTTTTTGTTGTTGTTGTTTGAGTTAGAGTCTCACTGTGTCACCCAGGCTGAGGCATGCTCATGGTCACTACAGTCATGACCTGCTGGGCTCAGGCAATCCTTCTGCTTCGGCCTTTCAGGTAGCTGGAACCACTGGTGTATGCCACCACACCCCACTGATTATTATTATTATTATTTATTGTAGAGCTGAGGTCTTACCATGTTGCTCAGACTGGTCTCAAACCCCTCTGCTCAGGCAATTCTCCCTCCTCCACCTCCCAAAGTGCTGAGACCACAGGTGTGAATCAGCCATTTTAATATTCTGCTGGATTGAAAGAGATTCATTCTTAAATAATTACATTAATCGAGTACATAAAATGGCTACCAGTTAGATTCCTGGTGGAGGGGACACATGATCTAAGGAGAAAGTTTGAAATTTCTACATTTTGCATAGATGGAAGAAGAGAAAGCAAAAATTTAGAAAGGCAAATTAATTTATCGGATTAAATAAATCTTAGAAAAGACTCTGTGAAGGCCTTTAGTTGAAAAACAAACAAAGCAAAACAAAGATCACTATCCTGTCACATGGTGAAGTTTCAAAATTCCCAGTGAGCAGCATGGTTCACACATCCATGGCATGGATGTCCTGAATGAGGTCTATGCAAAAGATTATAATTAAGTTAAGATAAATAGATGACTAATTTTTGTCTCTATAATACTCTACATTATTATGATTAATTTGTGATGTTGTTATCTATTGGGGCCTAACAAGTCACCCCAAAATGTAGTGGCTTATGATAAGAGTAATTGTTTTATTATCGTTTTAATATCTCTGGCAGTTGCTGTAGGTTAGAAATTTGGAGAGGACTCAGTAAGGATGTCTTGGCTTGGGTTCTCACATGCAATCTTAGACAAATAGTGGCTGGAGGTGAAGGCTGGAGCAGCAGGGGACTGGCCAAGCACCTCTTTCTCTCCCTCTTTTTTTATTTAGACCCAGGACTTCTCTGTGTGCTCTTTCCATGTGGGCTACCTCGACCTTCGTTGCAGCATGGTATTCTCAGAGTGGTAGGAGTTTGTACATGGCACCTTAGGACTCTAGCTTGATTGGACCAGGGTAGCAGGCTGAAGCTGAACTCCTTTTATGACACAGTCTTCTAAGGCACACTGTCATCTCCATCATAGCCTATGGGTTGACGTCACTAAGGTCATCCAGATTCAAGAAGAAGGGATGTAGATCCCACCTCTCCAGAACAGGAGAGTGGAAAATGTGCAGACATGTTTTCAAACTGCTGAAGTTTCCTTGCTTGATTGTTTTAATGGTATTACATTTAACTGACTGCAAAGTTTAATCCCCTGATACTGAAGCATGAGCTTTGTCATTTAGCCCATGGAACTCACAGCAAGGCAAAACTGCTCACTCAGTGGAAAGCAAAATACCAGTGAGGAAACGATTAACTTCTTGAATCCTGCATTTGTACCTTAGTATAAATGTAAATTTAACAAAATGCCACTACCACAATCAGATCTATAAAACCCATCTTCCAGAAAACAATGTTCCATTTTTTTATGTGTACTTTAAGAAAATATCTTAAATATCATAAAATCAAGACCCTCGAAGTACCTGTGGCTGACACTAATTTGCTATTTTCATTTTCATGAGCCATGTCTCCTGTTTCACAGAGCACAGAGAAAACAGCTGGTTAGCCCTGAAATGAACATGATGATACAAGAATGATGTTCTATGTGTGTGCTAAAAGAGGTCTCGCTGGATAAATAAAAGGTTGTTCATTTATTTATGATGCAAAAATCCATTGTGCATTATTCGGCTGAAAGAATCATCAATTATTTATTCAGAACTCCCTGTCTCCAAGTACAGCTTTTTGTGTGCATGAGGGCACGTCTGTTTTTATTACTTTAAAACATGTAATTTTCTTTTTGATTGTGGTGGATGTTCTGTCTCAAAGTGAGTGGCATTGTGGTAACCTGTACATTTGATAAAGCATTTCTAGTTTATTATACTATTTTCATCTGAAACCTCTGTCACCCTGTAGTTAAACACCCAGAAATCATGACAGTTGAATAACAGGAGTTCATTCATTCACTAGGACACTCATTCCCATCCCCTTCTCCCAAATAAAATTACTATATTACTAAACCATTAATTGTATTCTGGGAGCAAACATCTCAGGCATCACTGACTTCTCCTAACCCTAGCAGGGGCATAATTAGAGTGATATTATTTCTCAAATGTATTTTATAGCCCTTAAATTCTGACTTCCATTCACATTAACTCTAGATCCATCACATCACATTGCCAGATCAGACATCTGGCTTAAGTGGTCTGGGTAAAAAAATGTAAATCGTTGAAATAGAGATGTCCATAGCCTACTGTGTAGGCTCTCCAGGAGGCTCATTTGTCCCCCAGTACAAGTACAGCAGCCCCTCTGCTACAGGTCTCAGATTATTACTGAGGGAAGGTGCGTGTATGGGTCAGGTATTACTCCCTTTCCAGCCAGGTGAGGGCTTTCTTGACACAAAGAGTGTGACGTTCTCCCTCATTTAAGGTTTGGGTGGTTGGCTGCCAAAGGGAAAAGTGCTTAGGCTCCTTAGTACCTCCCAGATGACAGTTCATGCCAGGGCTCCTTTCTTGGTTTGAGGCACTTTAGGTGTGGTATATATACAGGTGCGTGGCTTGGATTTTCCTTTGGGTAAGTCTACTGAGAAAGAATGATCTCTTTGGATCCACTGGGGAATTCCTGCAAAAGCCATGTTCTTCCCAGGCTGCTCCCTGCCAATAACTGAGCAGTTGGAGGGACTGGAGCTAGACCAGTTCCACAAGGAACTCCTCTAGTGGACATCCTCTGCTCTGGTGCTCCTCACACTTTATAGGGGCTACTCCGCAGTTTGAGAGTCTTCCTACCCAGCATTCCTTTCTTTATCATTTTTTTTTCACAGATATCAGACCAGAATCATGATCTGAAGGCTCTTCTCACCTACTTTTGTGTCATCTCCCCTTTATTGAAAGATAGGCATTTGTCTCAATAAATCTCTATCAATGCTAATTCCATCTTAGCATCTGTTTCTGGAAAGCCTGAACAGAAAGACTTGGTTTCTAGGCTTCTTCTTTCTTCTTCTTCCATACTTCCTAGTCTCTTCTAGATTTCTGTCCACAGATCCTGTATCTTCCCACATGATAGCCCTATTTTCTTCTTTTCCTTTTTGGTGATAGATCAGAAAAACACCAAGATCATATTCAATCTGAGCCTACAGTAACAACTCCCAAACTGGTTGTCTTGTCTGGTCTCCACTCTCTGCAGGGTAAGTTTGATACTTCATCACCAAAGAGACCCATTCTTGTCTCCATTCCTCATAGGACAGAGAGATCTTTCTAACTAGGACAATAAAATTCAAGTTGAACTCTACAAAAAAGTAGGGGAAGTATTTCTATGCTTTTCTATTGAGTTTTACTTGATTGTGGTTTTTTTTTTTTTTTTGAGTTGGAGTCTTACTCGATCGCCCAGACTGGAGTGCAGTGGCTGCTCCCAGCCACCGCAGCCTCACCTGCTGGGCTCCAGTGATTATTCCGCCTCAGCCTTCCGAGTAGCCGGAATTACAGGCGTGCGCTACCACGCCCGGCTGATTTTCTTATTTATTGTAGAGATGAGGTCTCGCTGCCCAGGCGGGTCTCGAACCCACGGGCTCAGGCAATCCACTCACCTCAGCCTCCCAAAGGCGCGGGATTACAGACTGAGTCACCGAGCCCGACTTGATTGTGTTTTTTACTTATCATATTTCCATTGCCAGTTCCTAGCATAGTACTAACCTAGTTGTAATAATTGTTGAATAAAGATGTCATGATATTTCTCTCTGCTGTTTCCCCACCTATCACCTTTTTGCATATCCCCCTTGCCACATGCTGGTATCCAGTGGCTTCAGGGTGGCCATAACCATTATGCCCAAATCAGAACTCTCACCATCCAAATTTGTTCTTGCTTCTCATCTAAAATTCATGTTAAAACCTTTATTTCATTAGTGCCTGTTATGCCTACCACTTGATTATGTTCATAAAGTAGGAGAGGAATTTTCATGAAATGAGGATGCTGCCTTTAAATAGCTGTAGATTTTAGATTTCCTTTGGCTTCAGTTTTCTCATCCATGTTAACTAGTTTGTAGTGTCTGAAAGTATTTTCTGAGAAATGAATTCATATAACAATATGAATAGTTGAAATTTTCCTTTACATTTTCTGGGTTATTTTGTATGTGTGATTTCTTTTAAAGATACTTGCTAAATCAAATGAATCAGTTGCATTCAGATGGAAGTAAAGAATGTCAAGTAATGATAAAGACATTCTACGGGAGATTGGAAAGGGAGATTTCCCTGACTTCAAAGTATATTCACTTTTGCCCGTCATACACACTCACACGGGCACACATGTACACACATTCTCACATTTACACACTCACACACCTCTCTTCAGAGTCACCAGCCTCACTTTTTCTGGAATAGCAGGGCAACGATCTTGCCTTGGATAATGATGCTACCTTTTGGGTTAGACTATAAGTCCTTTGAGTGTTCATCAAAGCACATAATGGATGTTTTGACAAGGAAAGACAGCAGCACTAAGAAATAACATATAAAGAGTTTAAAATAAAGGGCAAAACCTTGGTCATTTATGCTTAACATATAAAAGGTTTAAAATTAAGAGCAAAACCTTGGTTATCTATGCTTAACCACTCCAAAGTTCTGAGAAAGAATATATGACATAAGACTCCACATTTTCTTTCCCCACCATGAGACAGGACCCTGCAATCTACATAACTTCAAAAAAATGCAAGGTACCTCTTAAATCTAAGTCCCTTCCCATCATCTGTAAGTACTGTAATATACTAAGAAAACAGACATCCTGGAAACACTTTGCAAATGTTCTCCAGTAAACTATACTGTTGTAAGATGTTTCACCTCTCTGAGAGACAGAGGAGGTATGAAGAGCCTATTTCTTTCCTATTCAAAGTTTTTGGCAGGATCCTAGTAAGTCCTTTTTAGTCTCAGAATATAGTTATTATATATCAAAATCTTTCTCCCAAATATTCTCAAGGGAGACTTGGAGTCACAGGAACAAAAGCCTCAGAATAAGCAACAGAGTGTGGGAAGCTTTTGTATTCTCCTGTTCAAAAGTGGTAGGTAAAAGAAAGATAATAACTTGAAATAATCCCTCGCCTGTGACACTTTTCCTAACCAAGACAACTAGAACGTTTCGTGTTCACATCCTAGAGTCAGAATATATTTCAGCATCTATGTCAAGAGAAAGAGCATTGAGTCAGCTTTGGACCAAAATTTATTTTTGAAACTCTTGGCAGGAACAATGACTTGCAGGAAAAGATTTTTAAGTCACATAGACTTCGACATTATGGTTTCAAGGACATACACGGCTCAGCAAATGTTTTCACAAACACTGAAATGAGAAAGGAGATGAAGGGTTGAGTTATCCTGCTAAAGCACAAGATTTTATAGACTGGAATAGAGAAGAGAATTAGAGGAGCAGAAGCAAGTTAGAGGGGGTGCTACTGTACTCCCTACCCTCCTGCCGAAGGTGGGTTGGGAGAAGTAAGGCAATGACAACTGGACATTTTCTTTCTGTGGAGCTTAAGAAGGCAAGAAGCCCATTTTTCAGTGCCCAGCACAGTAAAGGGACTAGAGTAGAAATGGTTGTAATGCATGACTCAAGAACCCAAAGTCCTTGTGACTCAGGAATGGCACAGGAGAATGCCAGAATGTTTACCCTGCATCCTGTCCTGAACAAAAAATACACAAAATGCTGAAGGAGAGCCAAACATAGAAAAACCTTTGACTGGGGCAAGGATAAAGCAACAAGCTAAATGGTTAAATAACCAGAGAAATGATGGGAACAAGAATAGCCCAATCAATGCTAGTACTAACTCACATAACCTAGGACCATACATCTTACCCCCAATACTTACATATACACTCATGCACACATTCTCAGGTGTGCACACATCTGCCTTGGCACTTGGCAAGAAACTTAGACACAAAGTTACAGAAATTGGGAGAAACCTAAGATTCACACATTCAACACTTGCTTGTTAAGTTTGATACATCAGTTTTAGGCTTCTGGGAATTTTGAAGTGTACAAAAATTTAGCTACTACCACCCAATGGCATAGGATCTTCACAGAGGAAATATGATTAGCCACAGAAAATAAATCATATTTCTTGCAAAGATGAGATTGTGGCCTAATATTAAGGATCAGGGATCTAAGAGGTATGTCAGGAGTCAGGAAAAGCAAAGAGAGAGACATTAACATTTTGCTCTGCTTTCCCTTGTTTGTGGGCTTAATTTTACCAGCCTGCTGTACAATATGTTTCACCTCTCTTAATTGGACATTCACAGCCAGCTTTCTGGTAATTTAACCTCAGAACAAGAAAGAAGGTAAAACATAGGCATCTTGATAGGTAACTCAGGTTAGAGGCAGAAGCCAAGAGACTAAATTTGTTTTTTCTTAATCCTGGACTCTTGATCTTACCACTTTGCCCAGGGCTTGCCCTATTGTAGTTTGTACTGGTTTTTCAGAAGAACTTGTCTGCTGGCCGTGATGCTGCTTTTCCAAGTGATCAGCCTCTATCTAGCTCCTAAGCTACTGGCTACCCTCATTATTATGTCCTTAGCTCCCCAAGGCTGATGGAATACCTCCAACTCTGTTTTGATGTAAACCATATGTTTGTAACTTCATGTCAGAGTCAAATGGCAAGAAATGGAGTAGAATCTATGGCTTCTTGTTCCAAAGACTGTTTGTTTGCCTCGGGCTCCTAAAGATCAGTCCTACAGGCTGCCAGGATTACTCACTCCTGAACTCTATACAAATATTCCTTTTGCTAAGCCTTGCAATTGCTCTTGGTACTTCCAGACAAAGAGCTAAGGTAGTCATCTCAAAACTGAAGCAGTTCATGCATCCTGCTGTCCACTGCAACATTGTACCCTACAGGGAAATCATTCACCTAGAAGGCATTGAGGATAAATCTGGACTTTGTTCATTATAGTTATGGAAAATACTATTAATAGTTGTGAAACCTCAAAGTCACCCCAAGTACTCAGGTTGATTATAAACAAAAAGGAGGGCCTGAGATGGACAGAGCTGAGGGTGAGGACCACCATCTCAGACCTGACCAAAGGAAGGGCATAAAGACTCTCATTGTTTACATGGAGCCTCTTTGATGCTCACTCAGGAAACCCCCTTCACAAACAGTCGCCTCTGCCAGCCCTTGGGGACCTGGGGAATACATTCGCTCGGCCTTTGGTCTGTGTGTTTAGACTCATGCCACACCGAATTTCATCTGGGAGGAAAAGCTGTTTCAGATGACCATGAATAGCAGCTTTCATCAGCTGTCACTTCCCATTATGGGCAGCCTGACATGGAAATATACTAGAGGCTGCTAGAGCCCTGGAATGGGAGCAGCTCTTTCTCTTCTGAACATTTATTGACTTCGTTTGTCCTTGTAAAAAAGTTAATCAGGCCATTGGCTTTTCCCCCTCTTGCCTAGATCCATCTGATTCTTTGGGTCAGAAAATTGGAGTGCCTTAAGCCAGTGATGAGTGGGAATAAGATACCTAAGTTATTTCCAGAGCTCCACCTCAGTGGCCTTTCCATTGGAGCAATCACCTGTGTGCCTCAGCTTCCTCATATGAGCTTGGCCTCCAAGAAATAGGATAAGTTTTCTATATTAAGAGATATGGAATAATACCCCTGAGGGCAGGTGTCCTGTGTGATATTTGTTGTTGTGAGTTGCAGGGGTCTCACTTCAGTGGCATTTGTTAAACCAGCTCTTAAAATATAAAAAAAAACCCAAACAAATAACAAGGTCATATTTGTAGTTTTGCCAATTTCCATGATGTAAATTCTACCACCATGGTAGATATCAGGCTTTCAGCATGATGTCACTGAATATGGAATCTGTGAATTTGGGAAGAGATGCCAAGTAATTGGTTTTAGTGAGCCAATAGGAGTCAGCTTCACATCGCGTGAGCACAGGCTTGTTATTTGGTTTTACAAACTTGTGTGATGAATCCAGTCACAGTGATTTCTTGTTGACCTGTATTATTCAAGCTAAAACCATGTAATGGGTTTTGATCCATGTGATGGAGGGGACAGATACAGGGAAGAGACAGAATTGGCTGCAACCTGAGCTAGGTGGCATAATGTGCTTGCTTTCAGCACCAGCCTAAGACCAAACAAAAAAGAAGAGCCATTCTTGTCAACTCAAGATGTTGAAGCAGGTGATGGGAACAAGCCAAGACCTCCTGTCTTGGTACTCAAAATTCTACTTTGGTGGAATATATAGAGAAAAGCAGAATTGAGAACCAAACCTTATTTATTCAGCCTTGTCAGAAATCTCCAGATTTTATTATGTGGCTGGATGGGCAAGAGAAGAAATTTAACTACCTTTGGGGAAAATAAAAAGATGATCTTCACCAGGTATTCTTTATGTAAGTTGTTTGACTGAAGTAAACTTGCATAAAGCCAACTCTACCTCCCTGATCACTGAGTAGGATTTGTTTAGCAATTTGTTTAAGGATTGGTGCTTGATTAAAAAAGCAACTGTGGGCCGGGCTCAGTGGCTCAGCCTGTAATTCTAGCACTTTGGGAGACTGAGGAGAGTGGATTTACTGAGTCTGTGGGTTCAAGACCAGCCTGGGCAACTTGGCGAGACCTTGTATCTACAAAAAAAAAAAAATAGTCAAGTGTGGTAGCACATGCCTGTCATTCTGGCTACTTGGAAGACTGAGGCAGAAGGATCACCAGAATCTAACAAGTCGACGCTGGGGTGGCAGTGAGCGTACCACTGCACCCCAGCCTGGGCAATGGAGTGAGACTCCAACTCAAAAAAAAAAGCAAATATGATAATGATGAAAGTCAGTGGCCTTTGAGGTGATCTGGGGCAAACGCTTCCCAACACTCTAATCTGTAACAATGACAGCCAGGCTCGGTGGCTCAGCCTGTAATCACGTGCTTTGGGAGGCTGAGGTGAGTGGACTGCCTGAACCCACAGGTTTGAGACCCGCCTGGGCAACTTGGCGAGACCTCATCTCTACAATAAATCAAAAAATTAGCCGGGCATGGTAGCGCGTGCCTGTAGTTCCATCTACTTGGAAGGCTGAGGCGGAAGGATCGCCGGAGTCCAGCGGGTCGAGGCTGCAGTGGCCGGGAGCGGCCACTGCACTCCAGACTGGGTGACAGAGTGAGACTCCAACTCAAAAAAAAAAAAAAGCAGTGGTAAAAGGACTCAATGGAGTTCTTTTTGAGAAAACATAATTGTGAGGTAAACATAGAAGAGTTGAGTCATTTGCCTTCAGTCAGTTCTCTGTGACCTGTAAGAAGGCACTTTGCTGCTTCTTTGTGAAATGTTAGGCACATCTAGTGCCATGACAGCAGGGTCCCTGCTCTCCTTCCCCATGACCTTCATCACAGTACCCATGTCTGTCTCTGTTTCTATCCAGAGTGAAATAAGTCCTGCCCTCAAAGAAATTGCAGTCTCAAAATATAAAACTTGTTGCGTAACCCCTGAGAGTCCTCTCCCACCGTGGGAGCTTTTCTGTCATCTTAATAAATCCTGCTTTCCAAAAAAAAAGAAAAATATATATATATATACACACACACATATATATGTACGTATGTACATATGTTTTATATATATATATATATATATATATATATATATATATAACACATGTCAATAAATAGTGACAGAGAATTTGAGGTGTGATAAAAGGGCTCAGATGAAGGGTTATGGGAAGAAAGGGAGATAGCTAGAAATTACTAAGTGATTAGAAAAGGGATTATGGTAGACACAGCACTGCAACCGGGCCTAAAAAGTCACAGTATGGATTGTAGTTGAGAAGTTAGGAGGTGGGAGCTTAAACAAACACCCCAGAAAGCAGGCACTGGTGTACTGAAGTCAGGGAAGCATGTGTTCTATGGTGGGAAGTGTGAGGGGAAGGAAGGAGTCACAGAAAATAATGTCAGAAAGAAATAATTCAGACTGGATCAGGGGAAGATTTTAAATGATAGACTGAGAGGCTGGACTCCATGATATAAATAACGAGCTAATGAAAATGTTTGACCAGGAGGGGACTCTCAAGAATTTCTGCATGATTACTGTGGTGATAGTGTGAAGGCAGGAATGCAAAGGAAACATGATCTTACCTCACTGGTCTAACCAGATAAACAATCCGACATCAAAACTTTTTTTCTGATCAGGATGCCATTTGTATTAAAAGACGACAATTGATATGATATCTGGCATGGATGAAAAGGATATGAGATCTGCAATGCTAGCTCTGCTGGTAAGTTACTTGTGCCAGGACATCTTGCCAAGGCTTGAATAACTGCCATCGAGGAAAGGTGATGCCTACTTAGGGTAACTGCTTTCAATAGTTTGAACAAGGGATGAATAACCAAAGAAAGGAGTTAATAGGATTCACTCCTGAAAGTTTTCTTCTGGTGTTCTCTATAAAAAATGCAGTCTCTGTAGAAAATGGTATCACTCTTATTACAAAACTATTTTCTCAAAAACAAAGTTAGAAAAAAGAAATAGATTCATCAGGGTTGTTGCAAAAACTAAGTGTAAAACTGTCTAGCACTATGCCTAGCACATAGTAACTGCTCAGAAATGCTCTACTGATATGACTCTTTGGACTTTGAAACTCTCAAGTACACAGTCCCTTGTGCCTGTCAGGTAGATACAGGAGGTGGTGGAACAGCGATTAAGAGTAAAGGCTCTGGAGCCAGACTATCAGTTTGTCATCGGACTTCATCATTTGTCTCTTTTGTAATTTTAAATAAACACTTGGATACCTCATGTCTTAGTTTCCTTTTCCATAACTGATGTTCATAAGGAACAGACCATACAAATTTGTTGGGAATACTAAGAGAATTAACATGTGAACTTAGAATAACATCTAGCACATAATTAGCACCCAGTACATACCAGCCAGAAATACCGATCATATTTCTCTTTACTGAACTCTTACCTGTGCTTTTATCAGATGGACGTTTAATGTTCTCTGACTACAAGAACCAAGTCAGGATATGTAGTGGTGTGTTCCCTGCTGCTTGTCAGAAATACGGTCTTTATTAAGCCCATTTTAGTCTGTGAATGCTCTGTCAGAATCATCCTTGGGTGGCTTTCAGAGCCTTTAGGCTCTTCTGAATGGCTGTAGACCTCCCCAGTCTGCCCTTTTTGCTCCTATCCCATCCCAAGTGGTGAAGTGCTCTCCCTGGAAGAATGTGAAATGGAATGGAAATGTATTTGGCAGTGCATTATTTAACAGAAGCATAAAGCATTCTTTCCTCCTGAAATACATTTCCATCATTGTTTAAATGGGTTTTGTAAAGTAGTTATTTTTAAAAAATCAAACATTTAAATAATACCATTTTTAGACTAACACCACCCTCTATAATTGGTTCTTAAAGTTGTAAACAATGCTTCATTTTGTGCTGGTGTGCTTTACTAAGAGCAAGAAATGTAACTGGATCCACTCAGATCTGTGTTACAGACTCCATGGCTTTTCACTGACCCAACAACAGGAATTTGGAAGTTTTGGCCTCTTTTCCCACTCCCAGTTCAAGGCATTTTCTATTCTGGGTCTTGTTTTATTCCACAATAACATATTTGCCTTCCTTTGCTTTTTTTAAAGCCAATATACATATTAGCTAATGAGAAGAATTTAGTTTATCCTCACTCAAAAACTGGTGTTCCTTACTTATCCTGTGGACCAATCTTTTCCGTTCAAGCTTCAGAAATGCCATTCTCCAGTTATAGGGAGAATGATCTTCCTGAAATTCCTGTTGGTCCAATTTAATATATTGAAGACAACAATAACTAATCCCTTTTTCTCATTCAATCTCCATATTTTAAAAAAATGAAATCAATAGATCCACCATGGCTAGCTCACAGGGACGTAGGAGGCAGACTTGTGTGTACAGAAGGCAAAATGTGAGCATTAGAGTTCCTCTGTGTTCCTCCACAGACAAGGTTTCTGACAAATTTCCAATTTTTGGACATTCCTTCTCATGTCCTCTCTGACTCCATTTGGCAGTACCTCCCAGTCATTCATACTGGTGTGAACTACTCTGTATGGCATGATCTGAGCAGGTTCCTGGGACAATCAGGGCAACCACTGTACAACTGTCTCAGTGACTGCCCTTCTCATTGGCCTTCTATGGAAGTTAGAAGGTGTTTCTGGTTTCCATTGCCCTTTGAAATGCTAATGGGACATTGATGATATTCTCATTTGAAGCATATTTTGTGATGTTCTCTTCTTTCTCCATTTAAACACATGTACAGATTCAGTGCTTTTTTGCCCTGTGTCTGCTCCCAAAGCTAAGCCCATTTCCAGGTGCACTGAGGAAACTATCAAGAGAGTAAGATTCATGGGCAAAGTCAAATATCTGGGGGGGTGAGGGGTAAGAGAGATTTTTCAGCAAACTACATTGAGGTTTTCCTGGACTGAGAGAAAGATAGAACAAAAAAAAGGAAGAGTTACTAGACAAGGGTCCCAGGACCCAGCAGCATATCCAACAAGAGTTGCTTAGAAAGGCCCTCAAAGCCTGGGGAGCTCTGAGGAGTAGATCTTGCCGAGACTGCCACAGAACCTTTCTATGCAGCAGCCCAGGAGTGCTGGGTGTTGAATATTGGGAGCTGAGCCATCGCCCTTGAATTCTCCCACCTTCGCTTTAATAAGATAAAATCCCTTTTAACTTATAACAATGTCAATCAAATACTCATTAAGTGGTAGTACTAATGCTCTACCAAAAATTGCATTCAAAAGTCTCTAAGTTTGGTGTGAAACTTAAGTGTATAAATTGCTATGATGAAGGCCAAATGGCCCCTATGGTGCATTATACTGTTTTTAGAAAAAGAAAACTAAAATATTAGAGACAGGCCTGAAAAAACAACATTAAGATAAAGCTAGTCTCTGTGATTGTATATTTGTGGAGTTCAAAAGGACATTCCCCTCTGTCTTATATATAGTTTTAAGATATGGAAATTCCGAGCTATGTGAGTTCTCCAAACGTAACTTCCTTAGATCACTGATGAAACTTCTATTTCCTCATCTTGTAACTGCTCAGCAAAGAGGATATTTACCTAGTCTCCAAGAATTTTGCTTAGCGCTTGTCACCCCCATGTTCCTGCAATGTCCTAAATAACCATCAGCTGAGATAAGAGGGTGAGCCAGGACACAAGGGCGAAGGAAGGGCATAAATAGTAGGCAAACCTCTCACATGCATACTTTGGTATGAAAGTGTATTGAAGCAAATCATTTCTCCTGAGTCAAGACACCCATTAATAACACTAATACTTCATTTCACTAATACTGTGAAGGCATGGGCTCAGTTTCTTTTTCCAGAGTTACTATGATTTGGTTAATTTAAGTATAGAAGTTTATAGTTAAAAATCTAACAGCAGGAATGAATCTCCAAACAAAGAGAACAATAGGAATGTAGATCAAGTTACCACACTGGAGTGAGAAATAATAAGTTTATATGTGGGAAAGAAAATGTAGAAAGTTGAATACTGTGTGGTTTCCCAGAAGACTTGCTGGCGGTTGATATTCAGCTTTCTTCTACATGATAGCTTTAGTATTAAAGGTTTACAGAAGGCAATATAGGTGAAATATACAAGCCGTATTTCCTGGAACTGGAGTACAGGACCCTGAGACTGTGCCTGCGATTATAGCAGTCACCAGGAAAGAGTGAAATACTTCAGGACAAGGATCCTTTAGGTTGGCATGAACACAAAAGATGAGCTGGAGCCAAAAAGTGACACCAAAGACTCATAGAAGAATCTCACACATCCACGAGGGTCAGAATTTAGAATATTAATGGTAACAACAGAATTTGGTAAAAATTTTTTAAAAATATAAAAGAAGAAGGAGGAGAAGGAGGAGGAGGTGGAGGAGGAGGAGGAGAAGAAGGCAATCTCCCATCTATCACGGGGTATTACTATTTTCAATACTTATGCAAACAGAGGGAAAATGCAATTCTATAATTTACTCAGTTGAACAAGATGTACTCAATACTGCCCCTGGATGAATCTTTGCAGAGAGAACCCTTGGTCATTTCACCCACCAGGAACTTTTAGGATTGTTTGAGTGGTATTCTTTTGGGGGTGTGGGGGCATGTGGTTATCTCTCTAGAATAAACTAGGAGTTAAGGAATACAAATTCACTGATCAAATCAATATACATTTCACAACTTTTTCATAACTCTCTCATCTCTACCCAAGCCCTTTTGGGTAATATTCTTCTCAAACTGTCTTATCTCCACTTGTTCTTTGCTTTCTCTCACCTTATTCATACATAACATTCCCGTAATAGAGTAAGTTTGGCATGTGGCATTCCTTTGGTTTTTGAGCCTTTTACTGCAATTATTAGTACAAGACTTTGTCTCTATCAGTTGAATAAAACAACTCTCTGACCTTATTCCACTTGTGGTTTGAATACCAGGAAGAACATCTTATGCCAACCCTTGTGCTGAGCCCAATATGCTTTAAAATGCAAGATTCATTTCTTCTTCCCAACTCGGAAGCCCCATACTGGGTGTATGAATACCCAGTGCTCTCTGAACTGGGTCCTCAGAGAAGTGAGAGAGAACCAGACATGATCCTGAGAAGAGAGTTTAAACAGCCTATGGGCTGTGGAGGCTGTGACTAGGAGCATAACAGCCATCAAGTGGGGCATGTAGATAAAGTGCGATTAGTCAGAAAGCCAGAACAGATATTATTCAGGCAAATTACAGAATCTACAAAGGTAGGTCTGAATTTGCATTGAGAAGTCAAATCTAGGGATAACTGAAGTGTGGAATTGTTAGTGGTATCAGCAACTTCTAGTGGAATTACTGGATTCTCCCTTCTCCTCCTCTTTTCTAATCTCAAGAAAATTTTGTCAGTGTGCTACCAAATGGACTTTGCAGCTACAGGAATGGAACTAAAAGCCCCTGGTTTATTGTGGACAACCTATCTAGGGTCTCTATTTCCAGATAGTTGATAGAGTAGGAGAAGTCCAAAAGGTCTCTTCTGTACCCTTAAAGGTTAAGGACATTAGGAATAAAGGACTCAAGGTGATGCTTGGGCTTTGTCTATGTCTCAAGGAAGCTGGAACAATTAAGCTCAACATTTTCTTTGAATTCCAAGATTAAATTAAATTGAAATGTAGAAAAAATTAACTGATTTTCTGCATTGCAGTTGGCATTTCATTGACAGTCCTCAGCATTTGTTTATGCCCTTGGCGACTCATATTGAATTCTTGGATTTTGGCTTACGGGGTGGAGATTGAATTGTTCTGCTGTCTTTAATATTCTAAGTTGTTAGAAAACTTTTAAAGTTAATACATCTCCTATATTTTTTTTGTGTGTGAAAAGGTAGTATATATTGTGTATGTAATCAGAATTAAAACAAAACATTTTTAAGTGGCAATGACTGGAATCTCTGATCGCTTTGAGGTATTTTTCATTCATTCTTTTCAAATTTTTTTTGCTTGAAGCATGGGCAAAAAAAAATCAAACAAAATAACAGCAACAAAAAACAGTGATTTGCCAAATTCTTTAATATCATTCCACTTTCTCTTTTATAGTCCTTCGGAGGACTACAAGGCATGGCCTGTAGGCACAAGGAGAAGGAAATCATATGCCTGCCAGGTTTGAAATGGAAGTTTAAATCTCAGAGCACTTCATAAATCTGGGAAGGTTCCCTTATGCCTTTTGGCAAATCCCTGTCCTCTGATCTGGGTCAGGATGAATAGAACCTTTCCTCTAAGGATCTCAGACAGAAAGCATGACCCTTTGTGCAACAAGAAGGTCCCTGAGGGCAAATTGGCTCCAAGTTTCACTGCCCTATTGAAAGGAGGTCTGCTGAGTGGGGAGGGGGGATTGACAATAGTCGATATCTGCCTGGAGAAGGTGGGGGGGGCACGTCTCATCGATAAGGGTACCTGCATGGTGAATATTTGTATACCTAGTCCTGAATTGTACCCCACAATGTTAAATTAAAAAAAAAAAGAGATCAATGTGTTCATCTGTTCTTTTTATTTTTGAACTGTAATGTAGAGATGCAGATAAGCAAAAAGGTTTTGACAATGACCATCATTAACTTAACCTGAAAATGTGATTAGAACCTATGACCTTTTTTTTTTTTTTTGCTTCAAGGCTACTGCTCAGCCCACAGAAACTGCATTTATTGCCAAGAACATGATGACAAAATCACTTTTCTTAATTATTCTTGAATGTAATGAAGCAGAAAAGAGAAGGCAGGTCTTCTGATTCCTAGCTTCATCAGTAGCAAATGAATCAAGCATCCCATCCCTGAATACCACTGGTTTTAACTAGCAATAGGTGCAGGATTTATTGGGGCAGATGGCTATGATATAGGACACTAGTGTGCAAAATTCCCCTGGAGTTGGAGGGCTGTGTACCCACTGGGGCAACCCAGTGCTGCGGAACAGATGTATTTCCTGCCCTGGTTACTTCACTTGGGTTCTGTAACTAAAGAGGTCCGTGATGACAAATTCTTCCAACACTTTTAAAACCACATTTCCCATGAAGGTCTTTCTGAGGTGAAGTTAAAGTTAACGGGAAGCACAGTGAGGGGCCAGGGTCAGGTTGCATTTGGGAAGTTTGTTATGATTCACACAATGCTGCAGACTCTGCAGACATATCCACTCTGCCATAACACAGTAAATGCAGGGGTAAGCGAGTTTGTCAGTTCCTTCCCATGGCATATCCCTGGAGCAGAGGTAGAATTCATCCCAGCCCACCCAAGAAAGGCTGTGCTGCCGGCAGAAGGTATTTCCCGAGCCTCACCAAGAGGGTAGCTGCTTGGAAGTTCCAGCTGGTAATTAGTTGTCAATGATAGCTAATATTTACCAAGTACCTACCATAGACTAAGCACTATTCTAAGAGCATGACTCATGTGACTTCACTGAATCTTTATAATTTTATTTAATTGGTTGCCTGTATTACCTCTATTTTACAGATAAAAAGAAACCAAGTTGAAAACACTATAACCTGTCTTTTTAATCTTTAGGGAACACAGATAACTTATGGGTATCGCTCTTTATATCAGTTACAAAACTGGGAAGCTAAAACGTGATCAAGTTAACATATTGTAAAAAGAGTAAGATGTTATTTGAGGTCCCAGTGATCTTGTCCATTTTCCTTTTCAGATTTTTTCCCCATTCTATCCTTTTATTTTCCCTTGACACTACTGCAGGGATGGCAAATAGATTTCATGGCATGCAGCAGCTTCCATCAACTGGCAGTGGCTTCCCGAAACACAAGACTGGGGAGAATTCTCATGAGAAATTGGAGCTCAATGTGCTGGAGTACTAAGATGGATTGATGATGTCTTTTATGATTGATTAATGATGTCTTCTATGATCAATTAATGATGTCTCCTGTGGAGGGGGCACAAAAGGTAGCAAACCAGGTAACGTTCTTCCATGCAGAGGGGCCTTTTTACCTCTGTTGATATCTCAATATTGATTTGAAATAATAAATTAATTTGTCAACTTATGGATTGTGAGAAGTGTTTCCATGGTAGCTGTCTCCTGCCCTCATACCACCCAAAATAATCCTGTCCATTTTTCCTATAAAGCTCTGGGAAAATACAACTGCATTGAGGAATGGAGACATTGTTGTAAGGTTGGCGATTCAACAAATTTGGATCCCCTTCAGAATGGCTCTCCTTGAATTTCAATGCAACTCTGATCTAGCTCTGTATTGTTACATTCCAGACTTAGGAACGTCATTCTCTCACCAATAAGCCAAGAGCTGGGGTGGAGAAATGGGATGTACAGGAGACTAAGAAAAACAGAAGATACTAGTTAGCAGAGCATTAAGGGCTGCTCTGACAACAACTCTGACAGGAGTTCGAGAAACTGGTGACATGGGCGAGAGGAGAATTAGGGACAAGGAGAGGGGCATGTGTGTGTGAAGAGTGACCAGAGTGACTGCATAGCAGGAGACCTGGGGTGTATATGTCTAAGTTCTGAGCTCTTCTTTCTTGAGGCACATTGGTTTTTAAAACATAAATGGGATAGTGAAAAAGAAGATGGGCCTACAGAAAGAAGCACAAGTATTGGGACAGGATGAAAAAGGAGTGTACCAACAGGGGTATGAGAAAAGGCAAAGAAAAAGAAAGCCGCAAACACTTCAGGGCTGTGTGTGTGTGTGTGTGTGTGTGTGTGTGTGTGTGTGTGTGTGTGTGTGTGTGTTATTTTGCTGTTGGGTTTCAATTGAACATTTCTAGTTTTGAAAATATTGGAACTGGTTGTGCCTTAGCAGGCTAAAGAAGAGAGAAGAAAAGAGGTTGAAAACAAAAAAAGCAAAGAAAGAAAAAGGAGTTGAGTAAGCAAAGGAGACACGTGGTGTGTAAGACAGAAGAAAGAAAGGTTATAAAACAATGTCTTCCAAGTAAGGGTGATGTGAAGATTATGACTGATAAAGGTAGTCCAGGAAAAAATAATATGGTAGTGACCTTCTTTCAAAATTATTAAGTTAAATAAAAATATTGAGTCTATAGTTTACCTATTCAAAAGCAAGGAATTTGATGATAGTTTCAGATTAACAAAATATCCTCTTTTTTTTTTGAGATGAAATCTCACTCTGTCACCCAGACTGAAGTACAGTAGTGCCATTGCAGCTCACTGTGGCCTCAAACTCCTGGGTGCAAGGGAATCTTGAGACTCAGCCTCCTGAGTAGCTGGGACTGCAGTCTTGTTCTACCACACCCACCTAAAAAAAGTGTTCTTGTTTCTCAAGGGAATACACAAAAGAATGGAAAAAGGAAACAATAAGAGTATTAGAAATTCCAGTTATTCTTAGGAGAAAATTAAAAGTCTTGTTTGATGCAGTAATTAAAAGTCACCTTACTTTGCCTAAGGAAACTTTTCTGTGAATGATTACCAATCATTTTTCTGTGAATGATTACCAATCTCAGCAAAGTCAGCAGAAAAGTCTGGACTTTTTATTGGCAAAACATGGATAAACTGAACGGTTCTGTGCTTGCATGTCAGAAGTGGGACATGATGAAAGAAGTTGCCTGCAGATGTAAATTAGCAAATGAAGGATTCCCTTAGACATGTAAATTGCTGAAGGGAACCTTAGTTAGAAGCTACTTCAGTCTCCTCATTCTACAAGTTAGGAACATGTGGCAGATAAACTTGAAGGTGGCCCGAGTGATTTCTACCTCCTGGTGTAATGCCCCTGTGAAATCCCCTTTCCTTGAGTGTAGGCGAGACTTTCTTCTAACCAGTGGAATATGGCAGATGTCATGGGATGATGCTCTCATAATCATGCTACGTGATATAAGATTCTATCTTGCTAACAGACTCACTCTAGAGACTTCCCTTTCTGACTTGATGAAACAAGTGGGCATGTTGAAGAAATCCACATGATGAGGAACTGTAGATGACTTCCAAAAATGTCACATAGCCTCTAGTAGCTGAAAGTAACTTCTTAAAGCTGAAATGAACTCTAATTCATAGTCAGCAAAAACAAAGTCCTCGGTTCTAACATTTCAAGGAAATAAATTCTGCTAATAACTTGAAAGAGCTTGGAAGCAGATTCTTTCCCAGATAAGCCTCCAGTTGCGAATGCAATCTGATTGACTGCAATTTTATGAGACTCCAATAAGAAGACTCGACTTGGATTCCTGACCCACAGAAACTGTGAGATAATAAATTTGGGGTAGTATATTCTGCAATAATAGGTAACACAAACATGAAACCCAGGTAGGAGAAAAAACTTGTCTATATTCAATTCAGTGCAACTCAGTGAATATTTATTTCATTTCCTCTGGATTTATGGTACGTCTGTGAATTGAATTGTGTCTCCTACAAGGATATGTTAAAATCTTAACCCCAGGTACATGTGAATGTGACTTTATTTAAAATAGGATATTTGCAGATGTAATCAATTTAAGATGAGGTCATACTGAATTAGAATGGGCCCAGACACACACAGATGGAAGACAGCGGTGTGAAGATAGAAGTAGAAATTGGAGTAATGCAGCTGTAAGTCAAGGAATGCCAAGTGTTCTGGAAACCACCAGAAACTACAAGAGAGACATGGAACAGATTCTCCCTCGGAGCTTCCTGAAGGTACCAATCTGACCAGCACCTTAGTTTCAGACTTCTGGTTTCTTGAACTATGAGAGAATACACTTGTGTTATTTTATGTCACCCAGTTATAGCAATTTGTTAGGGCAGCCCTAAAAAACTACTAAAATGCTTTGAAAAGCAAGCTTAGAATCCCAAATTCCCAAGCTTCTTTAATCTAACTTTTTTAGGTGGTGAGACACCAGGGCATAGTTAGAGACGTGCAGGGCCAAATGAGAGCAGTGGAGAAATAGAGACAGAGTTCCTGGGTGTGTATGTAAACATACTCATTCAAACCACATAAGATCAACCATAATAATAAGCGATCAACCATAATAATAAGCAAGTAGTAGGTAGAGTTTACTTCTAGATATTAAATGGAAGAAGCAGTCCCTTGTCCCTTTTTTGGTCAAGGAAATAAGACTAGGCATTGTGACAAACCCACTTTTCTCAGAATTTCCCCTGATGCTGCACAAGAACAAAATTCATCCTTCAAAAACTCACTTCCATATATCAATAAAGAAGAAAAAATGGAATAAAAATATAGTCAGTAATCTGATACAAAGAAAAAATAAACAAGGGGATGAAGAACAGGTGGGTCAAATAGAAAACAAAGATCCCAATAAAAGATTTAATCCTAACTATATCAATAATCATGTTAAATGTAAATAATCTAAATACTTTAATTAAAATGCAGTTTTCCATAATGTGTAAAAAAAGGAAAATTCAACTACACATATGTTGCCTATATGAAAAGTGCTTCAACTATAAAGACAAAAATGAGTTACAGGTAAAAGGATACAATAAAAAGACTTACTATGCTAACACTAATCAAAATAAAGCTTCAATGCCTAATTAACAGTTGAAAAAATAGACTTCTGAACAAATATTACCAGGAATAAATATTACTTCATAATGATAAAAAGATCAATACATCAAGGGAACATAGCAGTCTTAAACTGTGTGTGAAACTAATAACAGAATTTCAATATGCCTGGAACAAAACATAATATGACTATGGGAAGAAATAGAAAACTTTTTGGAGTGTTGGGTATATATGAGGCACAAAAGAAACCAGAATTATTTTTTGGAGGTTAGGACCCTTGTAGTTTTTCCTGCTAGGTAGGTGTTTTAGGAACCCACCGACATCAGTGTGCCAGCTAGCATGTTGTGAGAGGCAGAGTACAGCTTCAGTAATTTTTTTTTTCTTTGAAGAGTCTTTCAATGTGTTTGCTCATTTTATGTGATTTATGAGCACACCTGCCCACATGGTGCTAAGTGTTCAGAGTTTTGGATCAAACATGGCATGTCCCCTGTGCCTATCCTCCCTATTTACCCAATCTCACCGAGAGTCTTTTTGTTTTTTCCCCAGATAAAAAAAGGCCTTAAAGGGAAACATTTTGCCAACATGGAAGAATAAAACAAAAAACTGCAGAAACACTGAAAGGTGTTGAAATAGACAAGTTCAAAAACTGTTCTGGGCAGTGGAAAAAGCATCTTGATAGGTGTATTGCATCAAATGGAGAGTACATTGAAAGTGACTAAAGTTTAAACATGTAAGAATAAATACACAATTTTTTATAAATAAATTCTGTTTTGGGGTGTCCCCCCATAAATTACCTTAATTATGGCAATGAGTTTACAATTACTTACATATCTAAAATATTATCAAATCATAGGCTTTAAAAATGTACTGCTTAATATGCTCAACTGTATGTCAGTAGAGTTGTTAAAAAGGTATATTGGGAATCTAACAGAAATAAAATGATCAAATTGTTTCATAAATAAACTAATGTTATTTTTTGTTTTATCGAAAACCAAAAACTTATTGGTGGACATCTTACTTATGGACCAAAAGAAAAAAAGTTGTGGTTGATTTTCAGAAAGAAAAAAATACATGTAGGTCAAAAGTTTTGATAATGTTCATCTTAAAGAACACGAGACTAACCTTAATATTGAATTAATGGTCACCCCGTCAGTAATATTAGAATCCTCAAGTATTATGTTTTATAAAATAAGCATCAATGAATGATAGCAGTTGTCTCAGTATTGTAAGAAATGGATGCCTTTTATTAAATAAAATATAAAGCACAAGCAAAATTATTTTCTAAACAGAAATGACACGATGGGAAAATGCCCCACATAAAAGGTTATATGAAGACAGATGTTCTATCTGTTGTATGATGTTATATCAGAGTCAGTTTGGAAAGTAAGCCACTTTATTAAAAAAAAAATTCTGATAAGTCTTTGTAAGGCATGACTTCCTGGGCCAGTTAACTAAGAATTTGGAGGGAGGAGGAGGGAGAGAGAGAGAGAGAGAGAAAGGGGGAACAAGAGGGAGAGAGAGAAGGAGAAGATAAAAGTTTAGCCCTCATAATTAAGTTAAATAAGATCACTAAGATGAGCCCTACTTCAATATGACCAGTGTCCTTATGAGAAAGGGAAATTTGAACACAGACACAAACACATATAGACGATGTCTCACTATTCCTCCAGCTACCCGTTTCCTTTACTGATTTTTAAATTCTTCGATAAAAACTTAACTCTTGCTACTAATTGCCAGTCAGGAAATCTTTAAATCCACCTATAACCTACAAGTTCTACTTAGAGATATTCCACTTTCCTGGGCCAAACTAATATAAATCTCACATGTATTAATTTGCAGATTCATGTAACTTCTGTCTTCCTAAGATGTACATAATCAAGCTGCAATTCAACCACCTTGGCATATGTTCTCAGGATCTCTTAATACTGGTGTCACAAGTCTAAGGTCATTTATATTTTGCTCACAATAAATAATCTTAGGTATTAAAAAAAGACAGATGTTCTAAACTCTTTAAGTCTTTATTGTAGAATATATACATATTTTATGTTATGTAGAAAGAGACAGAAAATTTTGTTGTTACTATTTATCATTTTTTTCTTGTAGTTTTATTAAAGTGAATTTACATGTAATACATTAAACGGTTTCCAACTTAAATTATGACAGTAAAAAAAAAAAAAAAAACTACAAAATTAAGAAAATTTCCAGAGAAACATTTTGAATGAGAGACCTGTTGGCACCTTTTGTAAAAAAAAAAATCATAATAAACTATGGACATAAAACAGAAGAAGAAATTATATTTTCTATGCAAAAAGGTAAAGAATTATTTCAGGTGGGAAAAATTGGGGATGCTAAAACGATTTCAAAGACTTGAATCACATAAAAGCAAACGTTTTGATGACTCAGACATAGAAAATTATTTTAGGGGAGCTTCGAAAGTCTTTTTTCCGATACTAACGATCATCAAATAGGGCCAAAAAACTTGGAACTTCAAATAGACTGCCTCCTTAATATAGCATACATATAATTTCTACTTCAAAAAATATGAGAAAGAAAACAAATTGCATCTAATTAACACCCACCGCCACAAATGGTCTTCTTTCAGTTCCCTTCACAAAAAGTGTACAATTGGATTAACTGAACCAAACCAACAAGGGAAACTATTAATTTGCTTGTTTATTATGAATCTTAATATATTTTCAAAAAGCCCTAGGAAACCCAGATTTACCTGTGGAAATTACAACTTTTAATTTAAGAAAAGTCAAGGAAGTCAAAACAGGTTAACCAATTTGGTTGCTATATAAAATGCTAATAGTCTTAGTATATAAAATCAGGAGGTTTGTAAAGTTTTATTTCATAGCATATAAGTCCTATTTCATGGTAAATATCTTCATCTTGTGGCACTGCTGCTAAAGACTATTTTCATTATGTTGAGATTTTGCAATTGTAAGCATGAATTAATTCCATGACTGCAAAACTTTCTGATAAACAGAGCACACCAGTTTGATTAACCTAGTTTTTAATAGTTGTTAAGGGTGAACTCTCTTGCTAATATATAAATCATCTCTCATTAGGCTTGTTTCCCTAAAGCTTCTAAAGCTTATCAATTGAAAAAAATCAATATATTTTAAATTGCCTTATCACCATCTTTCTTCCTCTTCTAACTAGAATATAAAATGTGAATGTAAATTGTTTCTACACTAGAAGATTGCAAAAGTGTAATGTGGCATAGATGCTAAATATACCAGGTCACTGTGTCCATGATAGTTATTTTTTAAAAAAAGAAAATACTCTGCCATGTTGTTCAAAGCCATTGTTGAACTTAGGTGCTATTTATTAGGAGTGGTCAGTGATCAAAATGGGAATATCCACCTTTAGAGACACTGAGCCCTAAAGAAAAAACAGCAAGCAAACAAAATAAGAGTCTTTGCTTGCAAAAGACCTGTGTAAACACTGATGTGTTCTACAAGTGAAATTTGTCATTGCTGAGATTCACCAAGCAGTCAATTTGATGAACCTTGCATTAATACTTGTTTAGAGCTAGTAGGAATCTCTGAGATCAACTAATTTATTCCCCGATAAGCAAACTGAGATTCTGAGATTCCCCTAGGTTTATGTAAAGTTACAAGAAAGAGTCAGCCTTGAGCAAAACTTCAAGCCCTGCAGCTATTAAGGGCTTCTCCTTATAGAGTCTCACAGCACTGCAGTGAGACACGTATGTGGCCACTCTGCCAAGTAACCCTTAACTTTGCTTTCTGTTTGATGACTTACAATAAAGAAGACTACGTAGTCTCTCTCCTGCCCATGACTTGTTTCTGCGAAATAGACAGACATAACTATGAAATGATAAGACTAGATTCCATTAATGGATGTTGTAGACTGAATGTTTGTATCCCTAAATTCATATATTGAAACCTAATTCCCAGTGTGAACAGATTTGGAGACGAGGCTCTTGTTAGGTAATTAGGTTAAGAGGGCTCTCCCCTGATGAATGGGGTTAGTGCCCACATTTTAAAAAGACCCTAAAGAGTGCCCTTCACCTTGTGCCATGTGAAGACACAGGGAGAAGACAGCTGTCTATGAACCAGGAAGTGGGCCCCACCAGACTCAATCTATGGTTATCTTAATCTTGGACTTTATAGTCCCAGAACTGTGAAAAAATGAATGCCTGTTGTTTGCAAGTCACTCAGTTTATGGTATTTTGTTATGGCAGCCCAAATGGACTAACATCTTCTCATTTCTACTTAACTATCAGAGAGTTTTAGAATTTGGAACCCTCTAAAGTGTATTTCAGCAGTCTTCTAATTTTGAGGTAAAATAATCATAAAATATAATGTAGCTTTCTCAACTTGCAAGATCTTTGTGCAAAGAGGCCTAGAAGTACCTAGGAAGATGTGAATGTTCATGTACATGAACATATTCGTGAACACTACAGTCATTTTCTAGAACCAAGAAAGTAAACTAATAGAAAGCTCCTGAACAATAGCCAATATAAAGTGAAATATAGTCTATTTACTGTGAGCCAGACATTGATATAAGCATTTCACATAATATTTTAGTCTTCATAACAACTCTGTGTTGTCAGTGTTACTATTAACATTTGTCTTTCCAGATTAGAAAACTAAAACACAGAGAGATTAAGTATTGTTCCCAGAGTCACACAGCTAGAAACAGACAAAATCAGATTCAAACTGAAAGTCCATGCACTTAACTAATAATTACACTGAGTTTCCACAACAAAAATGTATGTTAGAATATAGATTTGGAAGGGCCTAGGAAGAATGCCAGGTGATTTGTGAGTTATTATATCTAGCTTCCCTAGTCACTGTGAGTGTAGGTCTATGCTGATCAGTTTCATCTGGCACTAAGTCTCTCATTACCATTTCTTTGAAATGGAGCAGATAGAATGATCTCCCCCTGCAGTGGTTTGTCATTCCTTTCTTACACAGGTACAAGAGCCACCTTTTGCCAAGTTAAAGCCATCGCCAGAAGAAAAATGATGAAAGTGAGTAAGAGGAACTGGAGAATATATCTGAAGAGTTAGGGGAGTGTGGGATTCTGCACAGACTAATCAAGAAAAAAGTGAAAAGAGAAGAAATCAATCCTTTTGGTGTGGCAAATTTATTTTCAAGAATCATACAGACAGAAGAGGATGCAGGTTTCATGGGCTAGAAGGTTCAGACAATTTAGGCATTTCTTTGACAAGGGAATACAAAAGTATAAATGTAACAATAAGCAAAGAACCCTGGTAAGGATTTTGTTCCTGTGAAAATTATTAAGCTTGAGCTTCATTTGCTTTGTAGTGAGTAGTGAATTCACTTGCACAAGTCAAAGGCAGGAGAAGAAACTTTTGCTATCTATGTTTCCCATATAGACTGGAGATTTCTTTAAGAGAGCCAACCCTTCAGGAGAAGCAACAGCCGCCAGGGGTTATCAATTAAATTGGGAGAAACCAGAGATGCTAAAGCTACCCTTCATATTCCTACAAGAAATTCTTAAAATAACTAGACATTTTCCTTCCATATGATGCAGCAATCCCTCTTCTGGAAATATACTTGGAAGAAATTTCAAGTGAAATCACTCTACAAAAAAGATACCTGCACACACATGTTTATTGCAGCACTATTCACAATAACAAAAACATGGAACCAATTGTGCTGCCCATTGAAACTGGACTGGATAAAAAAAAATGTGGTACATATGCAAGATGAAATATTATGCAACCATAAAAAAGGAAAAAATTATGAACTTCGCAGCAACTTGGATGGATTTAGAGTCTATAATACTCAAGATCTAACACAGAAACGAAGACCTGAATGCCACATGTTCTCACTCATAAGCAAACCCCGAACATTTACCATAAAACTATAAGAAAGGGATTGGTAGTAGCCAGAAACTGCCAAGGGGAGGTGGGGGGGCACATAACATGGATAAGGGTAGCTGATCTCAAACCAGGCAAAGTGGGGACAAAGGGGAGGCCCAAACTTTGTCTGTACTATGACAACTTGTATACCTAATCCTGAATTGTACCACACATCTTTAACATAAAAAAATTTTTTTAAGTGATTATGACCATACTCAAAAAGAAAAAGAAAAAAGAAAAAAAAGAAGAAGAGAATATGCAGAAATTATATAAAGAAAAAAATAGGCCATAGCCATTGGAATAATTTCATTATACGAGGCTTCCCTTGCTGTTAGAACAGGCCATAGAGGAGGTCATTAAGACAGTAAAATCAATAGAAAGAGCTACAGAGACATTTCAAGTAGTTGGGTGAGTGGAAATAGAACACTACTGTCCAATCTCGTGGCCTACCCTGACAGGTAAAAGTCAGGGAAGTCTAGCAGCAGATATCAGGGGTATGGTCAAAGAAGCTTTGGGCAGACCTCCTAATCCTAGAGTAACTTGGAGAAAGAATGGAAAGGCAAAAACCCACAAAAGAGGTAGCAGACAATGCTCAGCTACTGGGCAGGACTACAGGATTGGAAGCTTACTTACAGAAAAACAAATGAGCTGAATGATCAGGTCTGGAGTAAAATGTCAAGGCAGATGGGACCTCAGTGAGTGTGGCTGTCTATTTAAAACTTAGGTATTTATGTTCACAACAGAAGACAGGATTAGCCTCTGACAACTGATAATGGTCTAAATTGGCTCCCAGTAGCGTATTTTTTTTTTGTCTGACATCCACAGCAGCAAGAATTCATGCAAATTCCTTTGTTGATAGTGACACTTTTATTTTCTTAAGTGAAAACAATGAACAATGACTGGATTTGTTTTTACTCACAGTGATCTTCCTAAGTAGACTCAAGTTAAGTTTTGCTTATCCTTTCAGGGTAAGAGAGAAATTGTGACAAGTAAAGAAATATTGGGCTGTATTTATAATTGTGATGAGATTGACAAGCCAGTCTGGAGTTTGTATTGATGACTATATGTGAAAAAGAAATGTAGAAGGAAGGAAATGGTGTCCGCTATTTAGAACTTGCCTGGTTATGACTGGTAGTCAAAAACCTGGACCATTTATTCAAGGTCTGGAAAAGTTGGAGGGTCACTTAAAGTGTTACATACTGTCAGAAAGTGCCCCTAATGTGCAAAATAAGGATTTGACAATACCTCGAGTCAAAGTGAGCTTGAATGTACTCTATAGAGAAGGTGAATGCGAGTATGCCTGTTGACTAGTGGGTGTGGGCACATTGGCCATGAGCTTCCTGAAATGAGAAAGACAAAGACATGAGTTGACCAAGTTCAAAATCCCAGAATAGAAAGGCAAGATAAGCTGGGCAAATAAGGATTCATCCTGATGAAGTAACCATAGCTTTCAGGGTCCATGATTAGGAGGATTTCCAAGGCATGAAAAGCTTCAAAGGAAGCAAAGAAAGCAGTCAAAGAAGGTCGAGGAGTAGCTGGCTGCTGCTATGGAAAAAAAAGGGGGAAACTGACTTCATCTGAGGGATAGAGAGGAGAAAGAAAGACAAGAAAAGGTAAGGAGAATAAGAAACATGTTAAAATGTTATTCTTTTTTTAAATCCCCAAGAAGAATTACAAGAAGAAGAAAAAGGACAGGCAGGAGCAACGACTTTAAGTCAAGGAATAGGAACAAAGAAATAGGATTTTTTTTTCTTCACATTCATTTGGATAGCTATTCCAAAAACAAAAACAAAACAGAAAATACAAAATGTTAGTGAGGATGTGAAGAAATTGAAACCTTTATCCATTGCTGGTGGGAATATAAAATGGTTTAGCTGCTGTGGAAAACAGTTTGGCAGTTCCCCCCCAAAACGAGAGTTTTTATATGATTCAGCAAATTTCACTCCAAGGTATATATACAGAAGTACTGAAAACAGACACTTAAGCAGATATCTGCATGTCCATGTTCATAGAAACATGATTCACAATAACCAAAAGGTGGAAGCCACCCAAGTATTCATTGATAGATAGATGGGTAGATGTGGTGAGTCTATATAATGGAATATTATTCAGCCTTAAAAAGGAAGGATACTCTGATTCATACTATAGCTTAAATGTACCTTAAAAGCATGCTAAATGAAATAAGTCAGTTACAAAAGGACAAATATTGCATGAATCCACTTATATTCGGTTCCTAGTGTAGAGTCACAAAGTAGAAATGTCCTTGCCAGGGGCTGGGAAAAGAGAGAATGGAGAGTTAGTATTTAATGAATACAAAGTTTTAATTTGGGATAATAAAAATGTTCTGAAAATGAATCTTGATGATGGCTTTAGAATGACACTGTGATGCACTTAACACACAGAATAACATACTAATGGCTAAGATGATAAATTTTATGTTATGTATATTTTAACAGAAAAAAAGGACCCTTTTATTATAAAGGAGTTTAAAAGATACTCTAGAACCTAGAGTAAATTCTCCCCAAATCAAAACTGACTGGGTTTAATTGTAATTACCATAAAGGCTGGTACACAAACCAACAGGTACTGTCTTTTCTGGTCACTTGATAACCTATAGGAGAACCATAAACTCAGAAGGCATTTGTATGGTGGATCCAGAGGCAAGAAGCATGGTCCTCTATTCCAAATGATTATAAATGGTGCACTCTCAGTAGAAAGAATTCAAAAAGTAAGGCTCCTGCCTCCTTATTTTGCAAAAACAGGGAATGGTGCCGGAGGCAGAAAAAAACAGCATAAAAATTCACATAAAATAACATATGTCAAAGGAAAAACACAGTCTGTCTGGACCAGATCAAAGTGATGACAGAAGTAATGATTAACCCAAGGATGAATATGTTTCTTTATGGCTATATTTTACTGTTCAAGGTGGGGGGTCGTCTGTAAATTAAAGAGCCAAAAATGAATGGATTAAGAGATCCCCAATTTAGAAGCTGTTATTAAAAACTCCCCCCCCCCTTTTTTTTGCAGAACTATTTCAGAAGCTAGAAAAGATATCATCAGAGTTCAGGAAGGGTGATAATGTCAGAACTTTAAGGAAAGTAGAAGAAAAACACAATACACAAGCAGTTACCATTTCTCCAACATTAACAAATGTGATGATCAAGTTATATTGGAAGGAAAGTTTGGGTGGTCAGCTAGCATTGATTATTATTACTAAAAGCAAACTTTGGTCACAGTATTTGGTGATCGATGGAAAATAAGCAATGTGATTGACTTAATGATGATCATTTTAAGAGACAGAAGAAAAATAATCAGCGACAGCCCCAAACATAAAATATTTCCAGACATGTCACAATTGAAATGAGCCTGACAGTCGATCCTCTTCATTTTTTTCTTAAAATAAATGAGAAAATTGAAGTTCAGTGATATTGAGCAATTACTACAAGACTTCACCATTCATAGCTAAATCAAAGTTACTCACAGGATTATCCACAAAACACAGGGTTTCATCATTAGGGCACAGAAAGAGCTGGTGAATCATTTTTAAAAGGTGAGACCAAGGAAATGGTGGATTTGATAAGCCATGGTTTTCTCTTTCAAGGTATATATAAGTATTAAGTGACACATAAGTCTAATAAATATCTAATTGTATTATTTACCAGTATGATTGTATCCCTGGACACAAACAGGAAGTGGAGTAAAATGAAGAAGTGTTGTTCATGGAAATGAAAGAGTGTCAGGGAAAGGCAGACTCCACACAGGTTTGGCTACCTAGAAAATATTGCAGTGGCAATAGCATAAATAAGGGACACAGTAGTAAAAATGATGAAGATCAGACTGGAGGAATTCAAACAAGAGTCCATTAAATAATAAAAGCATCATAGGAGTAAATGGGAATGAACAAGCAGAGACCAGTCTAGTGAGAAACCTAGGGGGAGACATGAAGGAATGAGGAAAGAAGCAGACTATGGGCATTGTTGCCATGTGGGAGATTTGCAATGTAAGTTAGAAGACAGGATGAGGCTGGTAAAAACAGATCTGCTTCCAATTTTTTTGTATGTGTTCATTGTATACGGCTTGAGCTAGTAGAATATATCATCCTGTTGTTATAGAACTTTTTTATTAATGGCCTCATCAAATAACAGGGGCCAAAGAGTCTGAAAAAGAGCTCATTATTTATGGTTAGATGGAAGAAGAGCTAGGTGTGTTCAATACGGAATTACTTTACAGTTGGAAGCCAATGCCATTTGGATTTTTTGCATTTCAGGGGGTCAGAAGGGATAAAAAAGCTATATCCCCAAGAAAGTTTCAAATGCCATATGCTTGATGGCTAGCAGGGAGGGGCTATCTCTCTAAAGAGATTTTTTCCTAAAATGTAAAGACACAATCTGAGAAAAGGCAAAGAAGATCAAAGAGGGTAGGATAAAAAACAAGCACTTTAAAATAAGAAATAAGTTATAATTTTAGGGCCAGGTGGTGACAAAAGGGAAAAATAGCAATTAGATGGCTTCTTGAAAAGAAAGGAGAAGAAAAAATATGTAAGATAACTTTTGACATAAGGATTTTGATATAGAATAATATTGAAGGTAAAATTTTACTCAGAAGAGAAACAAAATAAAAGCAAGAAGGGTAGAAGATTCTGAAAAGACCTTTGTAAAAAAATTCAGTTTGGAGGAAATGTGAGGTTTGTTAGAAGCGGGAAAGCGTTATAACAGACCACAGAAACTATTTTTTAATCTAGAAAGGAAGAAGAAAAAAATGTTATTCAAGTCTAAAGTAGGATATAAACATGCTTTGAATCATTCTATATAAAGGTAAGGTATTATTATTATAGAATATTTAGTTGGACTTTTTATAATGAAGAACAACTGACCTGGGATTTAGAAGTAAGATCAAGTGGTCTGAAATAAAAATTAGGTTTGACTATAAAGGTATCGGTTGATAGTACTTAATCAAAAACTCTTGTGTCCTTGGAAAAACTGCAGCAAAATGACTGTAAAGCTTCTTTGCTTCCTACTGTTTTCTGGTTGACCAGCTGTTGCAGGATTGAAATAAAGAAATTTGAGCTCAGATAAGGCTTTCTGGGAAAACAGGTGGGAGAAAATGCCACTGCCCAGACCAAAGGCAAATAACCTTTCAGGAGTGGAAGGCCAAGTTGCTGCCCCTGGTTCAGGGTAGCAGTGAAAGGTTGGGGCACCAGAAGCCAGGTAAGTACCCTTCCAACAACACCTTCTTCTCCCATGTCAAATGGGCCTGCATACTTTCACATTCTGTTTCATCCAACTTCCTTTGGACCTTTTTTTCTTAGTATAACTACTCTTGGGGAAAGTTAAACTTATTTGACCTTCATGTCTTTGGATATGTACATCAGATGTTCCGACCATTTTTTCTACAGCTGAAGCTGAAAGCAGAGAATTTCCCCAGGTGGATCACAAAGTTTTTCCTAGGAATCTGAAGTAAAAAATGAACATCATTGAGCATGTTGCATTTAAAGACAAGGAAGAACTTGGGTCAGTAGAAGCTGGGATAGCAAAGATCACTAGTCACAGACCAGAAAGTGAGGAAGCAAGGAGCTGGAAGATTGGAGGGGAAAAGACACATCACTCCTATGTATTTGCAATGAAGACAAGACCCGAGGGGTGGAAAACACTCTAGGTTTTCTATAAATTGACTTTGGGAGAGACCTGGAGAACATGAAGCATAGCTGGCCAATGTGCAGATTAGAGAGTAACTCAAAAAACCTTCATGGGAAAAATCAAAGTTAGCACCCAGCTAGAAATCTAACCTAGTCATGCACCATCCAGGCATAGTTAGTGAAGGACACCACATCTCATCCTATCTGATCCTTCAGATGCACCTAAAATATCACACCTAGATGTTTTGGGGTGGAAAGGACTCATGACAGAATGTGTGGTCCCCATTTATTGCTGCCTTTTATTTGACAGTAAAACTAGAGGAGAGTAAGTTGTTCAGCATAATGCTATTAAAATAACACAACCAACAGTTGGAAATTAAACTAAAAATCTGGGTTATTGCCTGAAACATACTAACATTTCCTAATATCCCACAATGGATCTATATATTAGAAGCAATTTCTATTTTCAGTTTTATTTTCTCCTGCCATAACTAAAATCTATTATTTTATTGCTTCGTGTTTAATGTTGTACTGCCTCATAATTTTCCTAAATTCTTTCTTTTTCAAGCTTTAGAAAGGCCTGCCATTCTAGCATTTCATTATGTGACAAATGGGTTTATAACTTTTCTATCCATGTTCTTCTGTTTGTGCATTGATGAAGATATGTCAAAGACCACACATTCTACAACAACACCCATGCTTCACTAAAAGGGCTTGAGTTTTGAGTTTTTGCAGTCTCATGCTTCTTCAGTGATTACATGAAATAGGAGAAAAAGTAGGGTCTTTTATTTCTATACCAAGGTTTGCATTGGACTGAATCTCAGCAACACTTTTCCTACCTTTGGGAACCATAAGCTCTTTTCTTCTCTGAGTCTATGGAAATTAGGCACAAAATTCTGGGGTTTTTAGGATATGTGACAGCAGGAATTTGCTTTCTCTGCTATTACTCAGCAACTTGAGGCTAATTGTGACCATAGCACATCCATCTGAATGTAGCTGTTTAACAGAAATGGAGATTTTGTTTCTCTCTCTAGGAATGTTGATTTTGTCAGGTGACGAGAAGAAATACTGTCATGGCTCTGTTGTGGAGGCAAATTGAAACTGAAAGACTTGAACTTGAATGAGTCCTTAGAAATTTTTTTTGGAATGTTGTTTTTCAACCTGAAACTGAGTCCACTTCTCAGAAATGCAGTTATCCATTTGTGACAAGCTGCTCCTGTATCTGCATTGTAAAAACCCAACTCGGTTCCCTTTAGCACACCTCTCAGCAAAGCACAACAGTAAGCATTGATCTGCTTATTATAATGGAGTCACTTGTTACAGAGAGAAAGATTTTCAAAAGAAAAAATTGTAGCTGAAAGAATTACTAGGCCAGCATTAATTAGTACCTGGCATTTAGAACTGGTTGTGGCAGACACTTATCTCTTATCTCCAGACATTGTCCCAGGATACAAAATAGTTTTTTATAGTTGTTGTTGTTGAGAACCTAGTGTGTTGAACCTTAGTTTTCTCATCTGTAAAGTGGAACTAATGAGAGTGGAAAGCTGCTGTTGTCAGTTTAAGGTGAAATAATGCATTTGAAAAGTAGTTTGCTACATGACTAGAAAGCATTATTATTTTATAGACATATTTATTCTTTCATACATTGAATTTATGATTATTTTCATGGGGAATAGGAGATTTGACAGGTCTCAGGTGGCAGAATATGATGAAGATGTTTAGGAAAAATGTATCATTTTTAAAATGCAAAATCAAGAGTTAAGAATTTACAGATACATCAATGCTTTAAACCCTGCACAATCAGCTAAAGAAAGAATTCAAGTGCTGAATGGAAATTTGATACAAATTATCACTGAGGTTTGTTGTTGCTTTGATGATACTTTGAAAATAAGAAAATTAGAGTGGGGTTAATGCTCCTAGAAAATACATATTCATTCTCTAGGAGCTGGTTAATCTCCAGTTATAAGAATAAAATTAATTTCTCTTAAAAGTGACTATGCTATTTGGAGAATGTACACACTGTAGCTGTGACCTCAGAAGCAAACTGCTCAGAATGAGGCAGTAGTTCGTTTCTGGATATTCTTTTTGAAAGACAATGCTCTAACTCTAAGAAAAGTGAGGGGGGTTGGTAGGACTTGCTTTGGAGCAGACAGCTCACAAGATGGTGGCTAACATGTTCCAATCAAGATCAAGGCCTATTATTTAGTGTAACTAAATGAACAAAGTAAGTGTGAGGCCAAGTCCATGAATAGCAAGGATGAGTAGCAGATAGAGGCAGAAATGAATGAATATTGCTGTCAGAGAATACTGACTCTAGACATTTATACATTTTGCTGGGATCTATAACTTCTAATACAAAGTCATAGAAATTTGAAGTTTTTCCTGTATCATTCTGTATTCATGTTTAAAATAATATGAACAAAAATATCAATGTGCAAGAAGAAATCCTTTGCACTCGATTTTGTTTTTATTATTTCTTTCATACATACAAAAAGGTTGCTGAATGCAATTGTTTCTCTATACGAGCCACTTTTGCATAATGCAAAACAAAACAAAAACAAAATGAGCTAAGAGAAATGATGAGAAGAGTTTACAATGAGTATCTTGTTGCAGCTAATGATGATTCAAGTAGAACAAATAATGGGAATTTGAGGGCACAGACACGAAAAAAATCCACTGGAAAAAGGTGACCTGGATTTGGGGTTTACTAAACTCCCATAAATGGAATATTAACAAATAAGTCCTAAGATTTGGAGCAATGACAACATACCTAGAATTTGAAAGATTTTTTTCCCCTTCATTTTAATTCTATGTTAAATTTCTCAAGAAATATTTACATCACCCAATGAAGCATCTATGGTAAATGCACAATTGTACAGCATATTTTAACACAACTTTAGTTACACTTTTAGAGTGTCTGGTTCTTTAAATTTTGGCAGATAAAGAAAATGTCCATGAAATAGGAGACATTTTCTTCTTGGGCTTAAACCTGTAATAAAATGTTGCTGACAGACTAATTATAAATGTTTTATATATTTCGTGCATATGTGGTTCTCTCTAAACCAATTTAATTCCCATTAATGCTAATCTTGTTAATACCCACTCAGAGAGGAAAGAAAAACTCTTAATAAACTATTGATTTATTTGAGCTATTTAAATGGGGGATGGGTGGGAAGAGATGAGATAAAAGTCACCATTTTACCCACAGATGCATTTCCTAGAATATTTTCCAAATATTAAATATTAATGAACACTAGATTATAATTGGTACAAATAAGAAATGAGGAAAACAATAAAGTGACCAAGTGATAGTCTTCCACCCATGAAAAGTGAGAGCACTGTAAACAAATTATTAATGAATTTTTTTGTTTAGTATTAACTCCAAAGTTAAAAGTGGAACATTATAAAGAAAGGTAGATTTTCCTTATTAAAAAAAGAGGCAAAGAAAATGAGATTCACACTTATGTGCTCTAATAGAAGTGGATTTTTTTCTTTTTAAGACAGTCAAATCAACAAACAGGTAAGTTATGTTCCTACCACATCTCAGGGCACTTTAATCAGTCAAGAATCATGATTGGCTTAAGCCTGTAATCCTAGCACTTTGGCATCCAAGGTGAGAGGATTGCGTTAGCCCAGGGATTCGAGACCAGCCTGGGAAACTTGATGAGACCTCCTCAATACATCAAAAAATTAGCCGGACGTGGTAGCGCATGCCTATAGTTCCAGCTACTTGGAAGGCTGAGGCGGAAGGATCTCCTGAGCCACTGCACTCCAGCCTGGGTGACAGAGTGAGACTCCAAATTAAAAAAAAAAAAAAAGCATAGAGAGATTATGTCCAGATCTGAGTGGTTTCCTTGAGCACATCAACGTAATGAGACTAGACATAATCAAGCGTAGCCTGGAATTGAGCAATAGAAAATCTTATGTTCCTTTTTAGATCATCCCAAAAGTAGTTAACCATTTCTAAATGTGCAGATATCTTATTTCTTGCTATCCCTGGAAAAGGTGGCATGAAATAAAATAGGGAATGAAATGGAATATGAGGCTTTGTCCAGGGTTCACCATCTGGCCTAAGGTAAGTCTTTACCCTCCTTGAAGACTCAGTTTGCCTTATCTGTAAAATGGAGACAATAATCTCTATATACTATGCTCTTATACCACATAGCAATTTTTTTTTTTAATTTTATTTTAAGGATCAAAATACGTAGTATTTAAAAGTGCAATGAAAGCTGTGGCGTGCTGGTGTACAAACTGTCAGTATTATTAACCGGGAAATGATTTTTTAAAAAGTGATGTGGGAAAAAAAGGAGAAAAAAACAAGAACAAATATCAATTTTATCAGGACCTTATATTTAATAGAAAGACAGAGACAGACAGAGAGAGAGAGAGAGAGAGAAGAGAGCCGAGAGACAGAGAAAGAGTAGAGAGAGATTTATTTACCCTCAGGGTTTTCCTAAACATGTTAATGGTAGCAGATGCTTATACTTTATGACTGGGTACATAGAACATAAAATAAAAGTTGAAAGTATTTGGAGGAGCGAAGTTTTCCTTTTCTGTTTATCCAAGTGTTTGGTGTTGGTTATACATGAAAATGGTGCGTGGGCGAGAACAATCTCTTAACATTCATTGAAAAAAAAACTGAAACAAATATTTTCAGCACAAATATTAAACTGCCTTTTCTCTACCAATTGGTAAAAAAATATATTATATCTTGATATTTTTTTTTTCTTTTTAAATTATATCGTCACCCATCCCAGCCAAAGTCGTGCCCGGTCATCTGGTAGAACTTCAAGTTGAAAGGCCGGTAGAACTCGCGCAGCCGGCGCACCACCTCGCGGTCGATCTCGGGGTGGGGCCTGCCCTTGGTCTTGCCCAGGCAGTGGGGCTTGCTGCTGCCCTCGGCCTTTTTCAGGCAGGGGAAGCCCTTGGTCTTGTTGAAGTAGAAGTGCTTGTCCGTGATGATCCTCTTGAGGCCCAGGAAGTCCTGCACGCGGCCCAGCTCGCCGGCCGGGTCGCTGATGAGCCGCTCGCCGCTCACGAAGAGCATCTGGCCGATGGGGAAGTGGCGCAGCCAGTGCTCCAGGTGCTTGGCGTAGATGCCGATCTGGATGGCGCTCCACGACGTGTCGATGAGGCCCGTGCTTCTGTTTTTGAACGTCAAGCTCTCGAAGGTGGGGATGTCGGGCCGCTTGGACAGCGTCTGCGTGTAGTCCGAGATGGCTCTGGTCACGGGGTCTCGCACCACCACGATGAGCTTGGTGTCCTTGGACATGGCCGAGATGCGCGCGGGCGCCTCCCGCGTGACGAAGTAGCTGGGCGTCTTCTCCATGGTGATCTGCCCTTCCAGGGTTCTCGGCATCAGGTCCCTGAGTAAAGCAAAAAGACACGTCAGAGACCGAAGGATGAACAACTTCCGAGTTTGCATAGACAGCTCATTCCAAGGACAGACAGTGTAATATACAATCTGGAGCCAGACTGCCTGAGTTGCAATTTCAGCTCTCTCACTTGTTAGACATCTGACCCTGGAGAAGTGGCATAACCATGCTGCACTGAAGGTTCCTCGTTATACTGAATGGCGAAGAATAATAGTACCATCTCACACGATTGTTGAGATGATGAATCAACATATCTCAACAGCTCAGAAAAGTGCCTTGTGCCAAATAAGTGCTATGTTAAGTTCTTTTTTTATATTATTATTAATCCACAGTACTATAAGAAAATAACCTTGGTCAAATTCTTTAGGTGAATTAGAATATTGCCATAAACACAATTATACTGCTGTGTGATATTAAAATATGCTAAACCCTTCTTGTAGTTTTCTTATAAACAATTATGTTTAACATAATTTCACAACCTATTACACAAAATACTATCTTCATAATTCCTGAGGAGTGTTCCTGTAACAAACAAGACACTAAATAGTCCACCTTTTATCTAATGATTTGAAATGCCATTATTATTAAAATCTACATATCTTGATTCCTTTCTACATTGATCCAATTATAAGTTTTAATGTTATAGTGTATTCCCACATATGCCAAAAGAAATTCTGACTCTCTGTTCTTGATGATTCTTGTCTACTTATTCTTCCTGTTGAATGGCAAATGATTTTGTCATGTTAAAAATAAAAATCCCATTGGAGTCTTCATAGAGTACATATTGCTCCTCCGTTCAAACATGTTTTCCTACAGAAAACTGATGGGCCTCAGTGTCAGTCAAAACGAATGAACAGTAGACATAAAACCTTTTTGTTTTTCCAACTTAAGTTTACTGCGATTAAATGAACTATTTGTTTGTTACACATACACACACACATATATATGTGTATACATGTGCATGCGTATATACAGAATATAAAACTTCTCATCCTCTTGTCTAAGATTAATTGATATATGTATACATATATATAAATATTAGAACACTTTCTTTCCAAGTTTTATAAGAAATAGATGTTAATACAATCAATATTAGGGTAAATGTATTTTTGTAATTTATTGCAATAACTAAATGTATACCATCATTTGATCTATTGTTAGAAGAATTAAACATATAAGTACTTTTATATTGGATTCATTATTTCTAGAATACACTCCATTTGATGATGGCATATTATGCTTTTATTATCATCCTAAACTTGCTTTGTAATTATTTTTAGAGTTGTCATCCATATTCTTTAATGAGATGCCCCTGTGGTTTTTCCTTTGTTCAGTAGCTTAACCAATTGTTGGAATATGAATTATTCCAGAAAGAAAATGGGTTGAGAAGTGTGTCATATTGTTCCATGTCCTAGGGAAATTAACAAAAGTTTAAGAAACAATAATTTTCTATTCCTTCAACATTTGATGAGAGTCACCTACAAAGTCATCTAATACACTTCTGTAGGTGAAAGTAGGAAGGGAAGTGTGATCTTCAAATATACTTTCATTTTATTGTATGAGTATTGGTCTATTGTAATATTCTGCCTTGTCCTTTGGCAGTTAATATTTTTCTACAAATCATGCAGTGAATAGATACAGTTCCCATTCCCAACCATCATTTTTGTGTTTTCTGCCTTTCTTCCTGACTTCTTAGATTATCTTTTCTCATTCATTGATTTGCATTTTATCTCTTTTAATGCCCACCTTTATTTCATATTTTTTATTATGCCCTGTTGCTCCCTTTCAGATGTATTTAACTGAATGCTTACTTCATTTATTTTCAACTTGTCTTCTTAGGTAGTAAAAGAACTTTGAGGCTATTACTTTTTCTCTAAGTACAGATTTGATCAAATTCCTTAAGTTGTGACATGAACTGTTGTCATTATCACAATTTTGTTGATGTTTAGTAATTTCATTTTGTAGTCTTGATTTCCCTTTTGATCTGGCATTATTTAGAATTGCTTTCATTTTTCATTATTAAGGTTAATTTGTTTATTTTTGTTCATGATTTTGAGATTAGTTGCTATTTTTCATGTGTAATAAAAGGACACATTTGTATTGTGTGGATTTCCTTTTGTTGATTCCTTACAACTTCATCTCACCTAAACTATTTTCTAGTTATATTTTATGAAAAATGCCAAACATACACAAAAGTAGAGAAAATTGTAAAATGAATTTCATACACCTAACATCCAGCTTCAAAATTTAATAACTGATGACTACTTTTACTTTTAAATACCCCTATTGCTACTTCCTTACCAAGCCAACTAAATTATTTTAAAGTTAATTACAAACTTCATATCAATTGATTTATATATATTCTGGCTCCTATCTGCATTATATCTGGCACAAATTTCTTAGTGTTTGTGATAAGTCTTGTGCTGGCTGATGACACTGATGCTTCCTCAGTTTTAATGATGTATTTTTGTTGTTGTTGTTGTTTTGAATTGGAGTCTCACTCTGTTGCCACCGCAGCCTCGACCTGCTAGGCTCCGGTGATCCTTCCTCCTCAGCCTTCCAAGTAGTTGGAACTACAGGTGCACGCTACCACGCCCTGCTAATTTTTTGATTTATTGTAGAGATGAAGTCTTGCCAAGTTGCCCAGGTGGGTCTCGAACCTGCAAGCTCAGGCAATCCACTCACCTCAGCCTCCCAAAGCATAGGATTACAGGCTGAGCCACAGAGCCCGGCTATGATGTATGTTTTTTCAGTATGTGCTTTCTTTGGTAAACCTCAGTCAGGTTATCTTTACTGTTTTTAGATGGGGGAGTGATACTTAGACATTTGATTTTTTTTGTGGGTTTTTAAAATTTTTTAAAAATAAATTTGCAGTTCCCTTTCAAAATAACTTTATCGTACCTCATTACCCACTCATTAAGTGTTCCTTAAGGTCTGAGTAAGAGTAAGCAAAGACCAGAGAGTTCAGTGTTGACACAAGGAAGACACAAATTGTCATAAACATCTATGTAGCACTGATTCCACTGTGTGACATGGATTCACAGTACTCATTACTGGGTGACACCCTTCACAGAATTGAAAAATTGGCCAGGATAACTTAATTTGGAAACTTGTATAAAATGGGTCAGAACATCTATCCAGAGATTGTTGAGATTCTGCAGTGAAAGAAATTTGATCAAATGAAAACAAGTTTTGGGTTATAAAAGCAAGTGTCAAATACACTAAAGTGATAAAAAGTATTTGTCAACTACAAAAAAGTCAGTAGTTCTGTCTCCTTTCCTATACATCTTTGGCTTGTAAGTACTTCACCTCAAGCTTTGACCAGTAAAACAGAGATAACATCCTTCACTCGGGAGCTCCTGGTTGGCCTGACTGAGGGTGGGCGGGGAGGAACCCCAGGACCCTTTCTCAGAGGTTGATGCTATAGACTGTGTTGGACCAGAGGAAGCACTGCTAAGACCTCTGAAATAAGAAGCCATATTCTAAATAATCTCAATAGAATAGGGAAAAGGGCTATCCAAACTAAGAGGAATTTGAAAAAGAAACAGCTAAAAAAAGAATTTCAAAAGAAAGTGCATTAATTACTGTCATCTACAGGATGAAGAAAATGGACTGATTTTGCACGGGATGGGAGTGGGAAGTCAGGCTTAACTATAAGCTGCCTGCAATCTATCTATCTGCAAAAAGAAAGAAGTAGTAGTCTAAATAAACCCTAATGAAGCTTATATTATAGAGAATGGTTGTTATGTAAAAGGACTCACAACAGGATTCTTTAAACTACAATCTCATTTTTAATTTCCTTATACATTTTCTTCTATTTGGGCTTTAATGTTCAAAAAAAGTACTCATCTATCATATAAAACAAAATGCACAAATACCACATTTCAAAGTGTTTAGAACTTGGAAATTTTCCTCCCTTACCTGAGTAAAGTACATAGTGTGACTCTGCTCTGTGTAACATCCTGGACTCAGGAGGGGTGGTGAAAGATCTCTTCCAGGATTAGGAAAGGTTTATATAAATACCAGACAGGCTATGGGAGCTCAAAATTGTGCAATGAGAAGACACATGAGGTTTGCCTGAAGACAGAACAGGTGAGGGCAGAAAGTGAGAAATTCAACTAGATGATGGGAGAGTAGGTTCTAAGAGGACTTAATTTCCAGGCTAAGCAGTGCAGACAATTTCAACTTCACCTTTTTTTTTTTTTTTTTTTGAGTTGGAGTCTCACTCTGTCGCCCAGACTAGAGTGCTCCCGGCCACCGCAACCTCGACCTGCTGGGCTCCAGCGATCCTTCCGCCTCAGCCTTCCAAGTAGCCGGAATTACAGGCATGTGCTACCACACCCGGTTGATTTTTTGATTTATTGTAGAGATGAGGTCTCGCTGCCCAAGGCGGGTCTCGAACCCGCGGGATCAGGCAATCCACTCACCTCAGCCTCCCAAAGGCGTGGGATTACAGGCTGAGCCACCGACTTCACCTTTAAATGGTGAACAGAATTTGGAGACATTTATAGTAGGTATAGGGATGAGGAAATGGGTAGGGAAATTATAAGGAAAAACTAGAGAAGCTTTATTTGTTTTGTCCTGGGGAAGACAAGAATAAGAAGGGATTTCACAAGCAAGTTAAAGTTTATTGCAAAATGGGTTATACACACTTACTCTTTCTCTCCAAAGAACTCAGAGAATTCACCATAACTAAAAGGTGGAAGCAACCTAAATGTCTGTCAACTGATAAATTGATGAGCACAAAATGTGGTTTATACATGCAATGGTATATTATTCGGCATTAAAAAGGAAGGAAATTCTGTGTCATGCTACAATGTGGATGAACCTTAAGGACGTTATGCCAAATGAAATAAGTCACTCACAAAAGAATGAATATTGTGTGATTCCACTTGCATAACTGGAGCAGTCAAATTTGTAGAGACAGGAAATAGAATGGGGGATTTCAGGGACTGTGGGGGAGCAGGTATGGGAGAGTTGTTGTCTAATGGGTACAGAGTTTTAGTTTTGCCAGATTAAATTCGTTCTGGAGATTGACTGCAGAACACCATATATGCACTTAATACTACTGAACCTAAAAATGGTTGCAACAGTGAATTGTATGTTATGTGTATTTTACCACAAAATTTTTTTTTTAAAGTGCTTAAGAGAGTACAAGATCTTCAATGGCATTTATTGAATTTTGTTAGACAAGAGTTGTTTGGGCTTTATGAATAATTAGACATTAGTACAAAATACTACTGAAGAAGCCTCTGGGCCGGGCTTGGTGGCTCAGCCTGTAATCCCGCGCCTTTGGGAGGCTGAGGTGAGTGGATTGCCTGAGCCCGCAGGTTCGAGACCTGCCTGGGCAGGCGAGACCTCATCTCTACAATAAATCAAAAAAATTAGCCGGGCGTGGTAGCGTGCGCCTGTAGTTCCAGCTACTTGGAAGGCTGAGGCGGAAGGATCGCCGGAGCCGAGCAGGTCGAGGCTGCGGTGGCCGGGAGCGGCCACTGCACTCCAGTATGGGCGACAGTGAGATTCCAACTCAAAAAAAAAAAGCCTCTGATTTTGTTTTCCTCTTGCTAAATTAAAAAGGAAATACAGTAATTTATGAGATTTTGTAGAGCTGATCTGAAATCAGAAAATTAAGTTTGTGGACTGTGCCCACTGTTGGCTGGGTGATTACTAGTTAGTAATGCAACCCGTCTAAGCTCTGTTTATTCATCTCACCAAAAAATCAAGAAAAAATTCAAGAAATCTGGGCTGTAAGAGGTGTCAGTATGACCATTACTACAGGGAATACACCAAAACACTGTTTCTAGAACATGCCACCTGGTATTCTGAATTTCCAGCTGCCAGGAAAACTCCATTTTGTCCAGCTAACAAAAGATCCAGAGAAGACCAGAGATAGACCTCTCTGTCATGTACCTGAGGAGTCCACACATCTGCCCATTTGGCATTCAGACAGTGAGAATGCCTTGTTTGGAGGCCAAGAGCTGGACATGTTCTTTGGAAATACATAATAAGACTGACTTATTATGGTGTGAGAGAGATGAGCTCAGTTTTTAAGAGGATACCATTTCTTTCAATGGTGTGGGGTGCAGTTGTTCCAAGGATGAAACTGCTTGGCATTCCTTTCATCTGACTCAGACATCGTGCCACCTGACGTGCTGGGCATTCCATTTTGTATCTTATCCCTCACACGAGTAATTCTCTATGGGCCCAGAGTGGTTTGATTAGCTATTCATCTGTGGTGTGGAAAATGTTATGGCCAAGCATAAACCATGATAGATATGTTAAATAGTTTGTTGCTTTCTATTCAAGGCCTAAACCAAGTCAGTAGTGAATGGTGGAAGTACTACTGACCCAGAGGGTTATCCCACTGCCACACTGCTAAGAAGACAGACCTGCCTCTGTGGCTGTGCTTCACTGATTCTCCTAGAAGCAAGGCCAAGTACTCTGAACTGGTTGCACCTCTGTTACCTCTGTGATTGGGGCACCATCCAGTGGAAGTACTCAATGACACATATGCATTCTACACCTGCTATGTTCAAGAACATATAAAAAATGAACCCACCTCATATGTCTCACACTTCCTATCAATTTGGGCCATTTCCCCCAAACACCCACTGCCTTTGTATTGTCTTTTTGCACCTCATCCATCCTCTAGAAATGCTACTGGCCCTCTCTGGAGGTACTTCTTCCTAAAAAAAAAAACAATATACCTTATTGCCCTTCTCCATTGTATTTTTAATAAATGATTTTGTCAATTGGTTATTCAAACAAAAAAATAAATCTTGACCTATGCCTCTAGCTATACACAAAAATCAATTCCAGATTGCCTGCAGATGTACATATAAATGGTAGAAACAATGAAACTTTTGGAAGGAAACCTAGGAGAGCATCTTAACAATTTTTAACTAGTTTATTTAAATTTCTTAGAGTAACCATAATGAAAATAATAATGACTTGGACTATATTAACATAGAGATTTTTTTTTCATCCCATGATACCATTAAGTTAGTAAAAAGAGAATGGGAAAAAGTACTTAAAATACATATATCTGACAAAGGAGTCATATACATAATACAAGGGGGAACCCTAATAACCAGAATTATCTTTTGGAGGGCAGGTCCCTTGTAGTGCGGGCTTGCTGTCATGAGTCTCCTACTGGGTAAGTGTTCTAGGAACCTGTTGGCATCAGTGTACCAGCTAGTGTTGCTGTGAAAGGCTGTGTTCAGCTTCAGTGAATTTTTTTTGGAGATTCTTTCAAAACATTTTCCCACTTCATGAGTGATGATTTATGAGTGCACCTGCTCACACTGCACTGAGTGTTCAGCAGTTTTTGATCAAAAACAGCATAACTCCTGTGCCCTACCCTCCCTATTCACCCAATCTTGCTCCCAGAGACTTTATTTTGTTTCCCCAATGAAAGAAGTCCTCAAAGGGAAACGTTTTGCCCATGTGGAAGAGGTGAAACAAACAAACAAACAAAAACTGGCAGAAACACTAGAAAGCATTAAAACTGACGAATTCAAAAACTGTTTTGAGCAGAGGAAAAAGTATCTTGATAGGTGTATTACATCAAACGGAGAGTACTTTGAAGGTGGCTAAAGTTTAAGTATGCAAGGATAAATACACCATTTTTAATAAATAAATTTCAGTTTGTAAGGTCCCCCTTGTATATGAAGAGTGATTATAAATTAGTAAGTTAGGCAGCCTAAAAAAATGGACAAAAGACTAGAACAGGCATTTTTTATTTATTTTTCCATTTGTTTATTTGTTTATTTATTTAAGTCAGAATCTCACTCTGTCACCCAGGCTGGAGGGCAGTGGCACACTCATGGCCACTGCAGCCTCGACCTGTTGGGCTCAGGCAATTCTGCCTCAGCCTTTCAAGTAGCTGGGACCACAGTTGTACACTACCATGCCTGGCTAATTTTTTTATTCATTGTAGAGATGAGGTCTCGCCAAGTTGCCCAAGTTGGTCTCAAACTCCTGGACTCAGGCTACTATCTCACCTCAGTCTCCCAAAGTGCTAGGATTACAGGCTTGAGCCACCATGTCTGGCCTAGAATAGGCACTTTATATAAACAATAGTATCTACTACATTACAGTTAGATAAGAGAAATACGTTTTAGTGTTCTGCAGCACTGTAGGGTGAATATGATTAAGAACAACTAGTGTACATTTTGAATGTATACTACACAAATACATGCTAAGTATTTGAGGCAATAGCTATGCTAAACTACCTTGATTTGATCATTTCACATTGTATATAAGTATCAAAATATCACTCTGTATTCCATTAATATGTACAATTATTAGGTTTCAACTATAAATAAATAAAGAAAATAAATAAATAAAAATAAATTCAAATAGACAAAAAATGCATGAAAAGGCATTGAACTTGTCATCACAGAAAAACACCACACCATACAATGACAGTTACGATCCCTAATTTTTCTGACAAGGAAGCTGAGTTTCAGGGAGGCCAAGCAGAATGGTGAAGTTCTCACAGTCAGTATGTAGAAGGTGATAGGTGGACCTCCTAATACCTACAGTGAGGCTACTTCTACTGCATCAAATAAGAGAATGCCAGCAACCAAGAACAATTAGAAAAATAATATATAAATGATGACTTGGATGGAGCAAATTCAACAGATGGAGAACCTGACAGAGTTATCCAGAGGATAGCTGTGAAGGTCCTGAAAGCCCTAAATTCTAAATTGAATACAAATAAGATAAATGAATTTGTCTGCTTGAATTGGGGAACTATATGAAATTAGACTAAAAAGATGATGGTATGATTAATGTCAAGGATATATTAAATCTGAGGCAGCGTGCAAGTTAAAATGGAGCAGGAAAAAATTGCAGTTGGTTAAATACTTTAGGAGCCTCTTCCAACATAATCCAAGTTTGAGGAGTTAAAGACCTGAATTAGAATACTGATAATGGGGAAGACAGGGTGGATGAGAACAAGAGATATATTTAGGAGAAAACTGCTGAGGCTGGATAGCTGATTTATGATAAAAACAAAATTTTCAAAGAAGAAAGATGAAAAACCAAAATTGCGTTAAGACAAACAAATTGGCTGGGCGTTGTGGCTCAAGCTTGTAATTCTAGCACTTTGGAAAGCTGAGGTAAGAAGACTGTCTGAGACTGCGGGTTTGAGACCAGCCTGAATAACATGGTGAGACCTCGTCTCTACAATAAATCAAAAAATTAGTCAGGCATGGTAGTACATGCCTGTAGTTCCAGCTACTTCCAGGCTGAGGCAGAAGGATGGCTGGAGCCCAGCGGGTTGTCACCAGTGCCGTGAGTGTGCCACTGCACTCCGGGTTGGGCAATGGAGTAAAACTCCAACTCAAAAACAAAAACAAAAAAAAGCCCCCCAAAACAGATTTTTGAAAAAGGAAGTAGCCTCCTCTGCCTACCCCAAAGGTGAGGGGAGGGGAAGAAAAAGAAAAAAGAAAGCTACTTTTTTAAAAGTTTAGGTTTCTGCCTAAGGATTCTGGTGAAAATGAAATATTATTCATTTTATTCTAAAATATGACACAAATGAATTAAATATCTCCATGAAGACAACATAGTTTTATAGAAAATTCAAAACTGGGACTAGGAATATAGAATTAAGTATTGATTTTGCTATTAATAAGCTGTATAGTTTTGGGCAAATCAAGTTAGTTCTCTAGACCTCCCTTTCCTCATAAGCAAAGGTAGGCTATTGTCCTTAAAATTTCTAGGACTGCCCATGTCTAAGATTCTATGTACATGTATGGTGTAGGACTTTAATTCCTTTTTAACTTGTCAAATTTAAAGCTCTGCACAGCTTCAAGCTGTTCTGTTCTGAAGTGTGGCTCCACCAATCAAATCAAGAGATTTGGATAAATAATTAGGCAGGGCAATTCTGCATCAACAGAATTGATTTCAAAAATCAATGAGGCCTGAAAGAATGCCATTCAAATAATTGATGCCAGGAGAAAGTGCTGAGGTTAGTTCAAATGGACGCTAACTTGGCATTTCGCTAATGCTTGGGGACAGCAGAAAGACCAGAAAGTCCACAGACCAAGTGGTCTCATAGTTCGGGATAAGTCAAGTATGTAACAAAGGAGACCCATATCTTTCTCATACTTCCTCTGTACCTGAAACATCAAAATAAGATGTCACAGCTAGAAGATGAGGTTCACAGATAGGACTACACTAAAAATAACAGATTCAGGGCAACCAGAAATTCAGGATCAGGCTTCTTAAGAAGACAAAAGCAATTGAACGTTCATTAAGCATTTACCATTGACCAACTGACATGTTGCTTTGGGGGTTTCACAACACAGTGAAAAGCTACAGTTACTAACCTAATTTTACAGATGAGAAAATAAACTCAGAGAGCTAATATGACTTGTCCAAAGTCACATGGTTATGAAAAGGAATAAAATGAAAATCCAGGTCCACCTCGCTCTTAAGTGCATATTCTTTCAACCTTCTCAAACATAAATATATAAATCTGGCCCATGAATGTGTATATATACGTATTTTAATCTATACAGTCAAACAGAACTGTGTGTTTTTGGAAGTTTCCGGTGGCAGCAAATGCTCTTTTCATGGCCACGGTGGGAGGATAGTTCCTGTGGGTTCCCGATGCTGTGCACCCAGGAGCAGAGAAAACTGTTGCAAACTCTTGGAGCTGTCAGATTGCCATCCCCCAGGCCAAGGCCCACTCACATCAATATTTCTTTTCCTGCTGTTGTTGTGTAGGATCCCACTTAAAACGTGACTTGTATGACTGGAAAGAAAACTTTTTTTAAATTATTATTTGAGTTGGCTTCTGTGGGAGAGGAAGACTTATGTTTTTGAACCCTCTTCCACACTGACTGAATCTGGATATGCAATTCTAACAATCAAACCATCATCAAGATAAGTTAAACATCGGACTTAAAGGCCGGGACTCTTACCAATGCCTTTGATAGTAGACTCCTTTTAAAACTCTGAACTATCACGTATGGAGAAAAAAAAAAGGTTCTTAATTTCACCAGGCTTTGTGACACAATGCACTGAAGTATATTTCAAGAAAATAACACAGCATTCTTTAAACTCCAGTCATGGATTCTTTACTGCTAATTTTGGGGAACCTCAGGAAAGGATAGAAAATATATCTGTGGTAAGGCCAGATCAAAGAGTAATTCTGAAAGGGAAGTGGCAAGAGTTATTTTGGATCATAAGTTTAAGTAATAATCCTTCATGTTTGTGTCAGACCTTAGACCTCTCCAAGCAATTCCACACATTATCTCATTCACTGACTCTTAGAAATACTAAAAATAGACCAATATATTACAAGCTCATTGCTTCACCTCAATCTTCCCCTCCTAAGTTTACTTCACTGGGGGAGTAGTCATAAGATTTAAAATATCATTCATAACTCTGTATAAATTGCCTCTGCTTTAAAGTAGTGTCTATCTCTTGGGAGCTGATGTGCTTATCCCAATGGCCTATCAAAATATTGAGGAATATTCATAAAAATAACCTCATAACATTGAAAAGTAAAATTCACAGGCAATCTAATAATGTCAGAATGTATAAGACAATCGGGGCCTAAGAAACCTCCTGAAAAACCTAGGTACATGTCATATGTCTCCACAATGGAGCTGTCCCTAGACTTCAGACATTCTTTGTGCACCAAGCAAAATTTAACATGTACTACCCCAAAAGTAAGCACCTCCTTAAAATGTTTTCCCTATGTGTCTTTTGCCTCACCTTAGTCTTGACCCTGGCAGGGATCCACACTTTGATAAATATTAGAAATTCTTTGGCATTTGAGAAGATAGTATTTACAGGCATTCATACAGAAAGAGAGACAAAATAGCACAGCTACACAGACAAATGAAGTGGGGAGGGGAGTTTGGCCTTAAAGTTCAATAATAAGTGCCCAAAGGTAGTAAAAGTCTAAAAGAAAAGAGACCATTATTCTCAACTAACTTTTATTTCATTTGAAGTTTATCCAAGTGAGATTTTCAGATATGCAGTGGATCAAAAAACTTAACACCTATGTAAACTTGGGCAGCAAACACATAAACTTAAAGGTTCATTTCAACTGAACAGCAGATGGAGCAATATTAAAAGCACAAGAATGAAAAAGTGAGTGTATTCCCAAAAAATGAGGGAATATTTAAAATCAACCAGAAAGGAAATAAATCTTAAAGAATTATTCTTAATATAGCTATAAAAATGACTCCAAACACATAACAGAAATAAAATATAATGAAATTAGGTGGGATCTAAAGCCTGATAAATATTTACAAACCCGTAGCAGTGTGTGTGTGTGTGTGTGTGTGTGTGTGTGTGTGTGAGAGAGAGAGAGAGAGAGAGAGAGAGAGAGAGACAGAGACACACACCACACACACACAGAGAGAGAGAGAGAGAGAGAGAGAGAGAGAGAGATTAATTGATTGAATACAGGGAGCCAGAGAAGAAAAGACCCAAAAGGGAGGAGAAAAAGTGTAGAATCTAGAATCTGCCAGAGACAGGAAAAAGAGTGTAAGGACTAAATTCTTCTACGCAGTACCATTAAAAAATTAGAGCTGGGAAAAACCTTAGAGTCTATAATACTCAGTGATCTATCATAGAAACAAAGAACTGAGTACCACATGTTCTCACTCAACAATTATCATAATACTATAAAAAAAAGGGATTGGCAATAGTGGGAAACTGCCAGGGTTGAGGGGCACTTCATCAGTAAGTGTACCTGATCTCAAACCAGGCAAAGCGGGGACCAGTGAGGCCCAAACTTTACTTGTACAATAACCATTTGTATATCTAATCCTGAATTGTGCCCCACATTCTTAAAATTTTAAAAATTATTTCAAATAGGAGGCAGGAGTAAATAAAATAGAATTTGCAAAAAAAAAAAACCCTCCTTAATCTAGTCTCTTCATTTCACAGATGTGGAAAGGTCTAAGAAAAGACTTGTCCTAAACGATGCAGCCAAAAGGACACAAGCTTAGGCCTAGATCCCGGTGTTTCATGACCCTTGACTCACTGTTCTATATTATATCATTCTGCCTTAATTCTAGAAATATAATGCATCCAGGGTTTGACTACCTAAAAAATTAAATTCATCTGTGGAGAGGAAATTCCCTTGTAGTGTTTCTCAACTGGGAAAGTAATATTAAACGTGAGTCTTGATTAAAGGGAGTATTGGCTTTTCTTCAGCCTATCTGGTTCTCATAACCACATTATAAGGTTAACATCTAGAAGGAGAGAATGGAATTTTTTTTATCAAAGTAGGGAGAGCCTGGGCCAAGGGCAGGCCCCTCTGCTGGCTCTGTGGTAACTGTGGAGCAAACCCCACATCTAGGCTGATCTTGGCTCCTGACAGGAGTTTTATAAATGATTAGTTTGAGAGCTGTGCTATCGGCTTTTGTGCTAAGGCAGGCAGCTGCTTTAAAACAGAGCTCTCTCATCACCCTGGAATTATCAGGTCTTTGCATATGTGCGGCTAGAGATAAGGGGGGGTGGGGAGGGGGTAGAGAACGTGCTTTCCTTGCTTGGAAATCAACAATCTAAGGAGAGCGGGGAAGGTGAGAGAAGAACATGATGAGGATAAATCTGAAATTTTAGAAAGGTTCTTTGTCACATATTGGCAATGGTGGGTTTTTTGTTTGTTCATTTCCTTTTTTTTCCTATTTGTTTTATTTGTTTAAGTTCTGAACACAGTGTTAAATTTTTAAGTTTAAAACAGAAAAAGTGGCTTGAAGCTATGATATTTTCAGTGATCTGTGGCTGTGGACTGCTGGGATGTTTTCTAAAATTTTCTGCCAGCACCCTGTGTGATTATTTCAACTTCCTTGAAAATTTTGGATGGCAGAAAATGATACACATTTCATCACACTAAGAGCAAAGGAGAACTTCCAACTTAATCTCTTATTAATCACTCTTATGATATAAAACAAACCTCCAAAATAATGACATCATCAAGAAATGAAGCACACAGTCGAAACAAACTCCAGGAAACCAATCAATGAGTTTACTTGTTACACAGTCCATGGGTGTAGGTGCACCACCTAACACCACGAAGGAGTAAAACCATCGATCTAACAGGGACACAGACAAGAAGGGATCTGGCAACTCAGAGGGCCCCCCCCCAAATTTATTACAGCAAATGTCATTCCAGCATTAGCCTAGTGCAATCCATAACCCTAAACATCCACTCTCATGACTAAACTGTTCAGGCACCAGGGAAGTGCATCTCCAAACTTCTTACCCTATGTCTTCAAAACAAAAGGTCTGAATGCTGAGAGCATACATGGGTTGTGTTGCTGCCAACATGAGAGGCAGAAATTGCTCCCAGTTTGGGGAAGGATCTGAGTGAGGAAAGTAGTTAGCTAAGAGGGAAAAACAAAAACAAAAACAAGTGTAGTAACATACCAAGTGCTTCATATAAGATAGCATAAAATCGCTTCTTTATATAAAATCATCATTTCCTAGAATTGCTAAGTGCTCATTTATTTGCTTCTCTTCCTACTCTAATTCATGGACCTGGAGGTCCTCACATATTATCATGATATTCACAACAATTGCATGTAGAGGCTGAAGGACATTTTCTTTTATGAAAAAAATGACGTTACTATGAAACCTGTAAATATGCAGTTCTAGTTGAAACAGATAATCATGATACTGACTCTATTGCCAATTAGATAGAGATTAAAAGCTATAATGGAGAATAGTTCTAATTTTATGAAAACATTTAATAAGGTTAAATGACAATTTTAAAAATTAACAAAAAATCAATTTTAAATAACTTTAATTTCAGCATTTTATGTTTATTAAGTATAATCTGTCTTTTGTCTTTGGATTTTGAGAGATAACTCGGAATGCTTCAAACAATAACTTTTAAAAACATATAAAAATAACTTTATTAAATTTTATATTCATTTAAATTGCAATTTGATTCAACTGTGTACATTTGCACTTTAAATATCCTTTAGGCAGGGATCTCCAGAAGATGACCCACAGGCCAAATCCAGTCATTTTTTTGTATAAAGGAAACATTCAGAATAAGCAAATCTATAGTGACAGAAAGCAGACTTGTTGTTGCCAAGGGCCAAAGGAAGGAGGCAATGGGGAATATTGGCTTAACAGGTATGGCGTTTCCTTCTGAGGTGATGAAAATGTCCCATAATTAGATAGTGGTGATGGTCAGCTATTTTTATATGTGAAGTTATATTGAGACATAATGATGCCCATTTGTGTACATATAGTCTGGCTGCTTTTGAACTACAACATCAGGACTGAATATTTGTGGCAGCGACCATATACTCTGCAGAATCTAAAATATTCATTATCTGGGCATTTTCAGAAAACATTTGCCACCCCCTGCTTTAGACCATTACTGTCAGTAGAATAAAATTAATATGAGAATCTTGACTGTAGCATAATTAGTATTTTGCTGAAATTAAAGGATGAAAAATAAACTGTACTGTGTAAATATATGATAGTTCACAATTAGTGTAGATTGTTATTTTATTACTGATCCCAACATTGCTGGCCCATTCACGAAGTAACCAAATGAGCAATAATAATCAAATTGAGTCATCTTTGGTATTTTGCCAACTTTCAGACATACAAAAACAATAGATTTAAGTATATTTTTCTGTTATGTTGTGAGGAAGAAAAATTTGTCCCAAAAGAAAAGAATATATTTCATCTAATAGTTTATTGACTTGATTTATAACTTTTAAAATGTTTAGACATAGGGTATGTGGGCCTTCATTTGTACTCTCTGGGGACCTGAAAATGCTAAGGGTGGACCTGACAAAAATTCACCAAGACTCAGAGAAGCCATGATAAAGAAAAATAAGGAAGGCAGACAAGGCTCTCCATTCCAAATAAGCCTGAGGGCTCTCAGGAGTTAAACTTTCCAAACGATGTAATTCACATGTACTAGGTAGTTCTACCACAACAGAGATGCCACAGACATCTTCCATTTGTGTGATGGAACAGAAATTCTTCTCTTTCAGCACAGAAAAACGAAACATTTTAGACTCTGGGGTGAGACCATGAATAAAATAGCTGCTTTCCAAATGAGTTTTTAAAAAATGTTTTTTTAATGTTAAAAAATTACACAAGTAAAAATGTTTTTACAGACAACTTAGAAAATTCAGAAAAAACACAATTCTAAAAAATAAAATCACTCATTCACCACCCAGATGTACACTTTAAAATGCATTCATCCAGACCTGAAGGTCTTTATAACATATTTATAAAATAAAATTATATTTGTCATTTGCCCTGAGGAATAAGTAGAGAACACCATTCTTGTCATTACGTACACATCTACTTCATTTTAAATGGTTGTGCAGTATCCTATTATATGAAATGCCATAAAGTGGTTAGTTTATTATTGTTAAATGCTTAGGTTGTTTCCAAAGCCAAACATTTTAATTCACATGTTTAATTATTTCCTTGAAGTGAAAGTATATATATATTAAAGCTTTTAGGACACGTTGCAAACCTTCTATGAAGGTATTTATATTTTGTCTTCAGATCTGAACATATTATTTTAAAACATTTTAGTTCTATTACAGTATATTAAAGTATGTTTTTTCAAGCATCATTTATACTGTGTATTCGGATGTTGCAGTTGCTGCCAATAAACATAGGGAAATAATTTTTCAAGATTTTAATACTTCTGTTTTCAACTAGAGCATTTTGCCAGATACGTATTAGGGATATGATTGTTTAAAGACATTTCCTAATTATGTATTTTTTTACCCATTATTTTCTACTGAGATAATTTGCTTATTTGATTCTTAAACATTTTCTTTATATTAGTGATATGTATTTATTGTCTTTTATGTGGCAAATATACTTTTTTATTCTGTCTCATTTCTTTTTTGTTTATGGTTTTTTTTAATGTTTTAAAATTCATCAACTTTTTTATTTTGCTTTTTCTTTATAAAGATTTCTAAAGAAGGCTTTCCTTACCTTAACATTAAATAAATAAATAAATACCTATCTTTGATTTTAATTTTATTTATTTTAGAATTCATAAAAATTATAGTTGAAGTCAAAAGTGAAATCTTTTTATTTTCAAATAGTGCACAGGTAACTGTCCTTTTATCCAGTACTGATAAGCCACCAACATCATATACTAAATTGCTGTATAGCCTTCTTTTTGTGTTTAAAATTTTTATATTGTGCTCTATGTTTGTCCTGGAACTAGAAGAGCACTCTTTTAATTAACATAATTTTGTAAGTCTCAAATGTAACATGAAATTTCTTAACTATTCTATCCTTGACATTTTTTTGTGTGTGAATGTGTTTTCTTCCAAATACACTGAAAAATTATAAAATACTTTTACCAAGTCTCCTTCTTATCCTCACTTCCATTGGAATTGGGATTTCAAAAAATGTAAGGACTAATTTAGGAAGAAATGACATTTTTGCTATATTAATTTCATCACTCTAGTAAGATGATATGGCTTATATTTATTTTATTTTATGTTCCTCAGTAAAACCTTTATTTCATTTTATATTTATGTTAACATATAGTCAAATCAGCTTTTTTGGAGTAAAATTTTATAAACTCCAATATGTATACAATTTGTGTAACCACCACCACCACCAGAACATAAAATTGTTGCATCACTTTGACATCATACTATCACTTTGCAGTCTTACCCTCTCCTCCTCCCTGGCATGCAATGATCTATTCTCTGTCACTATAGCTTTGTCTTTTTGAGAATGAACTCAGCATGATTCCTTAGAGATTCAGTCAAGCTGCTGCATGCATCAATAGTTTATTACTTTTTACTGCTAAGTAGTATTCTATTGTATAGATGCACCACAGTTTGTTAATCCATTAATCTGCTGGAAGACATTTGAATCAGTTGCAACTTTCAATGATTATGAATAGAGCTGTTATTAACATTTGGTAGAGGTTTTATATGAATACATGTTTTTCTGTAGCAAGAACTATGATTGCTGGGTCCTTTGATAAGCACATGTTTAACTTTATAAGAAACCACCAATTTTTTAAAAATAGTGGCTGTAAAATTTTTCATTCCAAAAGCGATACACGAGAGTTCCATCTGCTCCACAACCTTATCAGCACTTGACATTGTCAGAATTGTAAAAAAAATAATTTAGCCATTCTAGTAGTTATGTAATGATATCATATAGTAATTTTTAACTTAGATTTTCCTAATGATGAATGATGGTGAACATTCTTTCATGTGTTTAATTGCTTCTTTGTTGAAATCTTTTATTAAATCTTTTGCCCATTTTTAAAGAGGGCTATTTATTTTCTTACTGTTGAGTTTTAAAAGGTCTTTGAATATGCAAAATAGAAGTCCTTTGTTAGAGATGGGATTTGGAAATAATTTCCAATTTTATTTTTTCCTTCTTTTAACAGTGTCTGTGGCTGAGCAAAAATGTTTAATTTTGATGGTCTAATTTATTAAATTATTTTATAGATTATGCTCAGTACATGTGTAAGAACTCTGCTTAGCCTTCAGGTCATGAAGTCTCAATAAAGCTTTTCACAGGCAGGTCATTCACACTCCTTGTTGAGATTATTCCAAACTATTATTTATTTTTGCTGCCATTTTTAATGAAATCTTGATGTTTCATTTCATCTAATATACCTTAAAGTGTATTTTTAAAATACAGAATATATCCTCTCAGTGATTTAAAAAAGCTTTTTCTTCTAATAAATACAAATCTATGGATTTACACAAAATTATAGTTAAGTGATGTCAAACACATCATGAGATATTTTTGTGGTAGATATTTCCATTTGTACATATCTCATCAGTAGCACAAAATAATATGTGAATCTCAAAATATTTAGGAGTTAGGCAACATATCTAAAATGTAGATGAAGATATAGATATGACAGAATCTATATTCTGGCCAGTTGTATACTTATTGTTAGAATGAAGAAATATAATGGGCAGGTCATTACAGATGGTCTAACCTCAAGTTCCTAAAATCTCTGCTTGGTATAGCTAAGTCTGATATTGGGCTATGTTCTTATCAATTTAAGGAAGAGGTTCTTAACCTAAGTTCCAAGAATGAGTATCAGGAAGCAGTAAATTCACAATATGTATAGGTAAAAATGTGAAAATGAGCATATATGCACTTTTCTGAGGACAAAGTCTGAAATTTCATCAGTTACACTAAAAAAGATCATCCATTTTCAATAAGACACATTCACATTCTACCCTTACTCTCATTTCAAATATATCTAATTCACTGCACATGCTCAATAAAGATTTATTGAATGAAAGAACAAATAAATATTTATTGAATGGCTAACATCAGGTTTGACCTCAAGTGCAAGATTTTTATTTAGCAAACATTTGTTGAATACCTAGTTTGGTCCAGCATCTTATTAGAAACTGGAACTAAATGGATAAAAAGACAATGTTCCTGCCCTCAAAGAGCATGCTATCAAGAGAACAGATAGGCATAACAACACATGCATTTTAATGGGAGAATTATTATAATAAGAGTGCTTATTATGTTCAGAAAAGGAGTACTAAATCTGCATAAGGAATTTAAAGAAGGCTTTACAATACAGAAGTACTTGAGTGAAAACTAGAATGATCATGAGAGTAGAGCTATAGGTGGCCTTCCAACAGTTTGATTACATATACTGAGAGCTTAAGATATTGCAGTGAGTCAGATATAGATAATGAGAGCTCATCTCCAATTATATTATTTGTAAATTTGTTTCTGATGCAGGTTTCTTATAGTTTATCAGGATCAACCAGGAGAGGAAGGATTCTAGAAGAAAATGTTTGAAAACATGTAAGCACTGGAGATTGTTGCATACTCAGGGAACTACAAGTGGCTCAGTCCTGCAGGAGGATGAAGTAGGTGGGATCCCACAGTCCTACCTATACAAATTTTATTTACATACTTTCCAGTGTACATACACAAATATTTATTTAAAAGGGTATCTATAGTAGCACTGTTAGCAAAGTTCCTAAACAGGAAATAATCATTATTAACTTAATCATTAGGGAACTGATTCAAAATTTCTGCTTTATCCATATCATGGACCATTTTGCAATGTTAAACAGATTGAGTTACATCTGTTTCCAATGACTTAGAAAAGCCACAAAATAGTATTAGGTTACAAAATAAGTCACACAAATGATAAGATACTAGCTTATAATTGTCATTATAGGCAATACAAATGTTTGTGTGTTAGAATGTGTTTCAGTAAGTATTAGGTTGACTGTGTTGACAACCCCCATTCTCATCCTTCTTTTCACTTCTGCCATTTGCCATGGACATTGTAGCTTTTTCATAAGGAGTGGAATCTGTTTTCCTATTTCGTCATACTCAGATCATCTGTGTGACTTGCTTTGGCCAATGAAACATTAACAGTTGTGATACAAGAAGAGGATTGCAAAACCTCCCTTACTGTGAAGACATGTCTAGACTAGCCTCCTGGGGAATGAAAGACAAATGGAGCAAAACTGAGTCACTCCAGTTATACTAGCAGTGGCTTCTCTAGGTCAACCCTCAGCCAGCTGATTCCCCACACATGTGAAAAATCCCAGCCAAGAGCAGTAGAGCCATCTGGTTGATCTACAGCTGACCACAGACACATGAGAAAGGCCGGCTGAGATTTCAAGTTAGCCTGGATCAGCTAAACCCTGAAGACTTGTAAAATAGATGGTATTGTGATCTCTGAGGTTTTGTGATAATGTTATGAAGCATTATTTTAGTCATAAATAACTGATGGGCTGTATCTGTATATAATATAAGCTTACCCAAAATCTAGACAGATGCATAACAAACCATTAAGAGTGGTTACCTCTAAAGAATGGAATGGCTGGTCAACATAATTCTGCACACTGAAACTATTGTTGTACCCTCCAAAAACTAGAATTACTACTTCTGCTTTGATGCGTTTTCTCTCTTTAACTTGTTCTTAAAATGCCCAAAATCTATTAGATAAAAAAATAGGTTTCAATCCTGGTAACTTCCTAAGACCTTAAGATTATGTCTGGATTGTGACAGCATTGACGTTGCTTGTCAAAAGTTTTAGAATAGTTGGAGTTTGTTCCTGTCTACAACACTGATAGGCTGAACATCAGTAAATGACACACTTAACTCCTGCTTTAGCCCATTTTTTTCTTTGTAAAAATTCAAGTGGCTGTTTCTGGGGGATAGAGTCATTAAGATAATGATTGTGTCTATTATGAACAGGAAAAGCCACACTAAAAAACAGTTACCTAAAATGCTATGCAAATATATTATAAGCTGAAAGTACTCCGGATAGTGAGAATGATTAGGAGGAAGATGAGGATGACGTGCTTTCTCTTTTTTTTTTCTTAGCCACCATAAGAGCCAACTGCTATACAATCTATTAAACTCCTTGAGGTTGATCTAATGTGGACTTTCAGATAATTAAAATAAGTGAGTTATTTTATAAATTTATGGATACTGATGTGTATATTTATTTCATTCACTCATGCAAACTGTCTGGGAGAAGATATTGTTTTCAACTTTACCAAATCTAGAAAAAAAAGTAATTCCAAGTTATTATGGATTTGGTTAGGTTATTCACCTCATATTAAACTCTAACAAATAATTTTAACTGATGACAAGTCATTTAAAATAACTATAGACATCTAAAATATCAGAGAATCCCCTGATGGTATGGAGCACAAAATTTATTAGAGGTAGTAGGATGGTGAAATAGCATGAAAATGTCATTTGAGGATTAAAAGTACCTAGTTCCATCTCCTAATAACGATGTGACCTGTAAGTTTCTTAAGTTCTCTGTGTCCCAGTTTCCTCATTCACTGAATGGAAATAGTGAAGGTACCTTTGCTATAAAAATTAAATTTGGTCATTTGCCAACACCTTCCTATATCTACCCTCAAATTAATAAAAAGTCTGGCAAAAGATCAATGAAGAACTGGTATGCTATTGCTATTGACAATCTCCATATCTCTTATAACCAAAAACTTTTTACTCCCCTTTCCCAGTAATCTTTTATTTTCTAATGTCTGCTTAAGGAGCGATTTAAAATAAGATCTGATGTACTTTATTTAGGATGGTTCCATTATCACCCAATCCCTTTAAATCTATAGTATACTTAAGGGGAAACAGTCTTTGGCAATTATATCAGTCCTACCACACATTTTAATAGCATAAGATCCTGGTTGGGAGATGTAAAATAACTTGCCTAACTTTATGCCAACCAAATAGAAACAAAAATTTCGAACCTTACTCTCCAGGCCAGGAAAACCTCTAAAATATTTCCCAAGAAGTGTATATCTGTAGAACCAATCCGTAGTAGTTATAACTAACAATACTGAATAATTTGCAAATATTTTCATATATTTGTATATATTTATCTCTCTCTAAATATGTGTATGTGTGTGTGTGTGTATAGCTTATTTGTAAAAAACATAGAATGACATCTCTATATATTGGGTTTGATGGGACCTTGTGCTGACAACCTCAAACCTTCCAACCAAAAGTAACCTCATGTGCTTCATTCCAAATTTCCAAATACTCTATGGCTTACAAGGGTTCCGTTGCGCTTCTCCAGTCCCCAGCTACTCTCTCTCCTATGTGGCAGCAGTGGTCTGCACTAGCATACCTCCCAAATTCATACTTCTGAGTTATAGTCACAAGTTGCCTCTTGGCCGGGTTGGTCTGCAGACTACATTAGGAGGCCCTCCACTTTGAGTTCTGCTTTCAGATTCTTTGCTAATCACCTATTTATTTTGAGGGGCACAAAAACTGCTTGAGCTTCCCTGCCCTAGTAGGCAGGATGTTCTCTGCTTTCAGATCTCAGCCCTTCTGTAAATATAGTCTTGAACTTGGGAAAAGAAGTAATTAGCTTGATGGGGAATAAACTGCTATTTCAGCAGTTTTCTTACTTCTGGGTTTTGAAGTAACAGAGGCCCAGGCAGGTCAGAAAGAAGTTGAGTGCTGTTGAGTCTCAATGCCCCACTAAGCTCACATAGCAACTACTGGCACTGGAAGCTCATTAGTTCTAACACAACACTGCTAATCACCCAGAGTGATGAATCAGCTTTCATGGACACTTAGAGAAGCGTTCATTAACATTTTAACCTCCAAGTGTGCTGAATGGTCTTGAAGACCTAGGTCTCACAAGTTGACATACACTTGAAGAAAGAGTATACCAAGCACTGTAAAACGAAGATGGACCTACTTTGTAGGGTCCTCATATAGACAAAATTGCTCTTATTATTTCTCTTGTTAAGAATCTTGGCATATTATTAAAGACAATGTTCCACTTTTCTTGATAAATCTAGCATCAAGAGAAATGTTTTTAGAGTGGACACAACGCTTTAGATAGGGGTTTCTCAAGCTCAATTCTACTGACATTTCAGAATGGATAATTCTTCATTGCCAGGCTGTCCTATGCATTGTAGGATTTGAGGGGCACAAAAATTGCAGTATCCCTGGACTTACCCAGTAGATTGCATCCTCCCTTCCCTTGACTTCCCTTCCAGGGAGTGACAAAAATCAGAAGTGTCTCCAAGTGTGGTCAAATGTCTCCTAAGCCCCAGGACCTGGGGGATAAAATTGCCCCCTATCAAGAACCACTGCTTTACAAAATTGCAACCAAAATTTTTTTAAAAAGAAAGGAAGAAATTAAATAAGATATAATAGAAAATAACTGATAACATAGCATAAGATGACAAAAAGTATTGTTTCATGAACATGATTTCATATTTATTTGTTTATATATATGCATATACATAATGTAGATTTGGTAAAAAATTCAAAATACTTATAGAGTATCTTGATTCTTAGACAGCTAACCAATTATCTGCGCTATTGCTAATAGATGGATTTTAGTCTTCCACATAGACATTTCTATTTGCCCTCGATAATTCTTTGTATGCTTTTGTTTGGTTGTTTTACATTTTATAGTTTTCTTTCAAACGTCTAATGAGTAATGTTTTCTACCTTATTAAGACTATTTTGGTGATTTATATCTACCTTAGATAACGCAAAATTATCAAAACAAAACACCATGAGCCATCCAGGAGATTATTAAGTCTTTACTGTATGCTGAGGGATATAGCAAAAATGTGTGAAACTGTCAAATCCTGTCATCTCAGGGCTTATCATCTATTTCAGGAGACAATCTATTAAACAATGTCTATTTAAATCTTACCTTATAGACAGATGAAAAGGGTTAGATGTTGGATACCAAATCAAATTACACAAAGAAATGACATCTGATGTCCGTTAGGACTATGTGACATGAACACATAAAAACCTAAGCAAATATATAATGGAAAAATAATGTTTAACAATACTGAAGCTGTTTCTTTCTTTTTTTTTGAGTTAGAGTCTATCTCTGCTGCCCAGACCAGAGTGCAGTGACCGCTCCCGGCCACCACAGCCTCGACCTGCTGGGCTCCAGCGATCCTTCCGCCTCAGCCTTCCAAGTAGCTGGAACTACAGGCGTGCACTACCACGCCTGGCTAATTTTTGATTTATTGTAGAGATGAGGTCTCACCAAGTTGCCTGAAGCTGTTTCAAGTCAAAGTTTGTAGACTAAAAAATAAAATAAAATAAACAACCATGCAAACAAACAACAGTAACAAAAAAAAAGTCAAGTACAGAAGATGATGAACTTCTCAGGCTTAGCCATAAGTTTGTTGCAATGAGTTTGTGGTAACCATAAAACAGAGAATTAGAGTTTTATAGATAGTAGCAGAGGACATATTCAAGCTGTAATAGATAGCAAGAGTAAGTAAGAAATGCTGAATACCTGGAAATAAAACAGAAATGGGTCAAGATAGAAACCAGAGGTATGGTCAAAAGTGAGAAGCGATACAAGCTAGGAAATTCACAAAAGTGAGAGAAGGAACTAAGTCTGAAGAATTCAGCATCTATGACTCTAGAATCAAGTCAAAAACCAAGTAAAAATTTGTACATTTTCTTCTTACATATTTCCTTTCTAGAAAAAAAAAGTGATTAGAAGTTCTGGCTATGTAGTTGTGTGAAAGGTGGGCGAAATAAGGAAAAAACAAAAAGTACAGCTGGTCTAGTTAATTCATTGAGAAGGAAACTAGATCAGTTAACTAAGACAGATGATTAACAATGGGGAGGATAAAGCCTGTATCTTTTGGAGTCCATGCATGGAGTAAAATTAGGAAGAAAAAGGGTGATGTCATATAGAAGAGGAAACCAAAGGAATGTAGAACATCATTTTAAGAAGTGCCAGTGTAGAATATCAAATGTTGCAAAGACAAGCGTATAGACATTGAAGGATAGTAATTTGGGCAACATAGTGGATTGGTGTTACTTTTGGAAAAATCAGTTTCCCTAGAATTTGTGATCTCCATGGTAAGAGGTTTTCTTGGTGCTGTGGATTATAGATGAGAGTTAGTTTTACAGGGAGAAATCTCTAATGGTTTTCTCTCAGTAAGTTCTTGCCTGCTTTGTTTGGTTGTTTTTAATTTGGATTATCATTCAAAAACTAATGTCCCCTTTTGTTTTTTTACAGTGAGTTTTAATGATTTGTGTCTTTCTATAGAGAATTTATGTTAGACACATCTAAATTTCTTTATTATGGAGATATATAGTATGTGTTTTCTAATTTTTTTTTACATTTTTGCCCATATCTAGTATCACTGCTTTATTAATTTTTGTTCTTTTCCCAGTTTGGGGGTTTGAATGCTTACTTTACCCATTTTCATTCTTTCTATCTTACTATTAAAATATTGTAAGTATGTGAATTCATTCTACTTACATCACTGACAGTACACATATTATAGGCATGTTATTTTCTCTTCAATTCAAGGATTTTACAGAAAATAGTTTTTAATCTTGCATTGATTTAATTAATTTTATTTTTCCTTTGTTATTACTTTTGACTTGTAGTCAGAGTATGAGTTTAATGGTATTTGAGCTTTCAGGAAACTTATGGTTTTTGTGGCCCAGTATATAAACATTTTATAAATGTTTCACAGACTTTTTAAAGGACTACCTATTTTCTATTTGTAAAATAGATAACCTGTTGACAGCTACGTATTAAATCAAAAATAAGCGTATTTGTGAGAGTTCCATATTTACTCTTATTTGTCTAGTTGCTCTGGTAAGGATTCAAATGGATGTACTAAAATATTCTGCTATTATTGTGACATTTTAAAAATTTTCTGCTTTTCTGTGAATTGTATCAATATCGATTTCCTGGTTTTGCTATGTTACTATAGTTATGCAAGATGGTAACATTGGGGGAGCCTGGGTTAAGAGTAGATAAGAACTTTTTGTACATTTACTTACAATTTCATAAATCCATAATTATTTAAAAACAAAAACATCAAAAAATTCTTCTGATATTTCCAACAGCTTTTACTTCATAATTTTGATATTAAATGGCTATGTCATCTAGCACATAAAGGTTCATGAATATTATGCTATATATTGTTCTCTTGATTATTAAAAAGATGTATTTTTGTTTTATTTGAAATCTTTTACTTTGAATTTTACATTTTCTAATGTTAATTTTGTTACCTCAGCTTGTTTACTTTTGTTTTCTTCCCTTTTTCTCTTTGAGTCTGTGCATCTGTGTGTGCATGTCCATGAATCTGATAAGGTAGATTTGATTGTTCTTATATTTTTAAACACTATTTCATATTGTTTTATATATCTCTTGTAAGTAAGAAATAACTGTCATAAATTTGTAATTTTCCTTTTTACTATATAACTCATTCATTTTTATTGTGGTGCCTTAAATTTCTTTATCTTAACCATTTCAGATAATTTGGATGGTTAAACATTCTTTTCACAAGCTTTTTTCCATTAAACTCTATAATGTTAGGCTGAAGCTTTTGAAATATAATATTTTGAGAAAGATATCCAATGTCAACATAATTTTTCTTTTTTTGAGATGTGTTTTTGTCATCTAGTTGAATGTAGAATTTTGTTGTTTGTTGTTACTTTTTTTCTTCATCCTTTGATTAAGCCTTTTCTCTTTGGAATTGGGATATGGCTAGGCCATTTTTATTACTTCTGCATGTTATTCAGTTAACCTTTTTAAATTGCAGACTGAAAGCTTGAGAAAATAAATTAGAGGTTTTCTTAAGTTTTTTCCCATTTGATACTGAAACTTTATATCATAGAGGGAGAGGAAAGGAGGACATTTGTTCTGATTCTTCCAACTGGTTCTGTTTTTATAAATGACTGGATTTTATGTTTGATCATGTTTCTGCCTGCTGACCTTGCAGGACACCAGAGGTGACTACATTTGTCCATATTTAGAGCTGAAAAAACTTCTGTTTTGCTGAGTTCTTGTTGAAATCTGTCAGGACTAGAGGAAATGTTAACTTTTTCTGTGTTGTACTTTGTCAAATTAAAAGTCAAATAAATAAGTCAAATATCTCATGAGGAGGAGAGAAGGAGAAGGCACAGGGATACTCTGCAAAGGCTGAGACCTGAGATTGGCTTTGCTGCACTTCCTGCTGTACCTGGCAGGATGTCCTTGGAGAATCAGTGCTCCAGGCCCCAACTTTGCCATCTGCAGGCCTGAATCTTGCTTGTTCAATCCTGGCCCTTGGCGTCTCCCCAGGGTAGTCTCGGGATCTTCTCTGGTTCACTGCACTACAGCACATAGTACCTCAGGCCAGGTGTTGGAGCCCTGGGGTTTCCTGGTCCCCTGAGCTTCCTTCCCAGGTCAGAATTTCCTTCAGTAGCTTCTGTCTTGAGTGCCTTTTCCCCAGTCCAAACTTCCTTGAACTGTATCTTAGGGAAGTTTATAAATCCTTGGCATATGGATCATGATTGTGATTGTTCTGGTCCATTACTGATAGTACTTTTCCCTTCTTAGTATTATTTCTTTCCATGTCATTGGGGAGTTGGGGAAAAGAAATACTTACAAGAAAAAACTCATATTACCACAATGAACTAGAATGCATCTTTAATATTTGTTTTTTAAAAATACCATCTACTTGACCTGTGACTGAATTTTATTTCCTCGAGATTAAAAAAATGGATTCTCCTCACTTGAAGATACTGGACAGATCAGAGGGAAGTGAAAGTCACCCAACGAGCTTATTACCTATGGATGCTGCTGCCTGACCACTATTCAAGGTACTGACAGCACCATTCCCAGAGACCTTCCTGCATAACTGCATGTACCAGCCCCAAATAAGTAATCTTCTTTCTCTTTCTCAAGCCCCAAGAGCTGATGCTGGTTGTACATAGGAAACTGCAAGACCGAGGACTGAACTCAAACAGTCTGGATCTGTGCTTACATTCCCTCCACTCCTCTCATTCATTCCTTTAAATAGATTTTTCCCCCCTTTTCTGCCTGGGCTTTATAAACATGAAACTATCCTCCTGTCTGCTGTGTCTACAAAATGATTCTTTTTTAAAAAGGGAAAGGAAGGCATGGAGCATGAAAAAGAAAAAAAAAAAGATAGAATACTCAAGGGACACACAGTTGATTCTGTCTAATTATACTTTTTAAATTCCCCTAATTGCTCTGTTTAATTATTGATGTGGAAAGTGTTTCCTTTTAGGGAGGGAGTTGAGTAATCAAGAGCCCTCAGGACCAAGAAGACAGACATCACCTGCTCTGGGTTTGGTAATTAAGGCATAATCCGTCACCCTGGGAGTGGGGCAGACCCCTGTGCGAGAGTGGAGGCCCCCAGCCACCAGCACAAAGATCACTCACCACAAAGCACCAAGAGTTGTGAAAGCAGAGTCTCTGGAAATGCACCTAAGATAACCTCACAACCAAGCAGCTTCTGGGAAGAGCGATTGATCAACAGACAGAAAAACAAACTCTGCTGCTGTGATTTATTCCCATTCTGTTCATTGATTTTCTGCCTTTTACAAACAAAAAATTTGTTTATAGACTCCCAATTATGGCTGCAGCAGATCTGATTTTGTGGATTTTAGCTCTTCTTCATTATCTGTAATTATTTGGGAACTTCAGGTCACAAAAACCTAATATTTAAAGTGTCAATACTATTGGTCACTGTTTTTATTCTTTGTCTTTGTAAATGTATAATTGAAGTACAATAACCTACTGCACGATATCACAAATAATATTCTCATTTTTTAAACCATGCATTTATCAACAGTCACTCCTGTTGGCCCCCAGGAAAAGGCAGTACCTCCTGGGGTGGTCAGATAAATGGATACTGACATGTGACATTAGAAAAAGGGAGTAGAAATGGGAATGGTGGGACTGATACCAGATTCTGATTTGAGATTCAATTCAGTATGGATCATAAAATCAAGGAAATCATAATCCGGCTTGAGTAACAAATGTCTCAATTTCCTCATCTGTAAAATGTGGAGGCTGCGCTGAAGAGCCCCATTTATCCCTAATATTCTGGGTATATAGGTAAAGATATAAGAATTTTGTTAAGCTTTTGAGACCCACCTGGGCAACTTGGCGAGACCTCATCTCTACAGTAAATCAAAAAATTAACTGGTGTAGTGATGCGCACCTGTAATTCCAGCTACTTGGAAGGCTGAGGCGGAAGGATAGCCGGAGCCCAGAAGGTCGAGGCTGTGGTGGCCGGGGGCCACTGTACTCCAGTCTGGGCGACAGAGTGAGACTCCAACTCAAAAAAAAAAAAAAAAGAATTTTGTTAGGCAACAACACAAATGGGAAATGTGGCAGGCACAGAGATGTGCTACTCAAATTCTTCTCCAAGAAAAGACTTGCTGTCCAGTTGTGAGAAGTGTGGTCAGTTGATAGGTTTCAGCTGTTAGAGCCTTTAGATCCCAGCTTACCTATCGAGTACATGCTTTGCTCAGGGTGGATCTTGGTCAATAATATTAGGAGCACTGAGGCTTAGCCCTGAATTAAGATTCCTGTACTAAAACTCCCCATTCAGCTGGTAGTGGCTGTCAGGTCGGCATGGAGGTCTGCCCAATCCAGCTTCTGTCCCTTTGCCTTTATCAATGTCTCTCACCAAGACACCTTTTGTACTTCTCACTCCATCTTAGTAACTACTTCCTGGAGAACCCAAATGGTGACAGAGAATAAGTTGCCTTAAAGTGGCATGCAACTCAGAAAGACAGTATGATGAAGCCTACCACTGGAGGAAGTAAGGAAAGCAAAGTCATGAGGGAAACACCATTTGAGTTAACTTTTGAAGAAAAAGTGGGAGTTTAATGAGTACAAGAGAAGAAAATAAGCATTTCAAGCAGAAGAATGGCCACATGCACAAAGGCATCATGATATAAAGAGGCAGAATGTGAAACCACGGGTAGTGTGTGGAAATGGCATGAACATGTGCAATGGTGGGGCAGTGGGTAGACTGGGAAGACGGAGCTGAGAAATACAGGATCCAAGATAAACACTTTCACAAAGGCCCCACATGGGTTCACTCCTATTGGTTTGTAGACTCTGATAAAGGGAAATGGTAGCCCTGGGAGAATAATGAGTTACACAAAGCAATAAAATATGGAGAATTCCACAGCATAGTCTTTTTGACAGCCCTAGAAAGATATTTTACTTCTATGTAGGTGGTTTCCTTGAACAAACAGCACCTGCTATTTGTTAGGGAAATAACGAATTGCTTGTCCAATGGTACAATAAAATCAATCATATCATAACACCAGTCTAACATGTAAAATTCATTCTCTAGGCCCAAGTTTTCAGGAGAGAAAACAGTGTTAATACTCCTATTGCTGACTATTTATTCAGGAAAAGAAAAGGACCTGCTTGTGGGATCCTAAAATAACTTCCTTAAAAATCATTACCAAATTCTAACAAGGAAGATCCAACTCCTAAATGAGTTATTTTATGAATAATAACTTGAAAAAAAAAAAAAGCACTTCCCAAACTGTATTCCAAGGAACACATAGTCTTGTGGGTTTTTCATGATAAAATGCTGTCCACAGTCTTTGTAATGTGGGAAACATGAAGATGACAGATTCCATTTGACTTTTCATACTGTGCCTTAGAATATTCACAGCCCTTAAAAGTCCATTGTAAAAAATCCATTTTTGTTTGTTGAATTTAGTTACCATTCATATTTGATCACAAAATCCTCCTATGAACACTATGGAAGTAACCTACAAGAAAGACATTTTGTGGGCTCACTTTGAGGAATTCAAAAGCATTTTATATCAAAATTTACTGAACACAACCCAAAAGGTTCTTGGAAATGTTCTTAGGCCACTATGTGAAATGAGAGAGTGACTAAGTAGGTGAGTTCTAGAATATCTTCCCCACCACATTCAATCAGCATGGATTGTGTGGTATAATAACAGTTAGCAATGGAATTTTTTGAAGAAGAAGAATGAGTTAACTTTTCAAGTGGTACAAACATTTGAAATTACAATATAATCAATCAATCAATTTATCTCTCAATATATTTGTCTATACATACACACAAACACACATGACAGAGTGTGAGGGCGGGAATAAATAATCTATTAGAAAAAAGAGAATGGTCAGGGGCTTGATCTCAAAGAAAGAAATGCCTCTTTTTGCATTGCTCTGAATAGGTGCAACACGAAGTTTCTAAGAAACACTCCTGCTCAGACATATACAATCCCACCTAAAACATAACTCTAATTTTTAACTTTGAATGAAGTTAAGGGGAAATTGCAAGCTTCAATGCTTTCAATCATTTTAAGTGTAAAGAAGGTCTACAGATAATAAATACAAAAAAGACGGCTTCAAGAGGTCATGGATTGAGTGATTCACACACAGCATCTCTAATCCCAGCAAAAGCCAAACAAAGCAGACATTATTATCCCCAATTTCAAATGACAAAACTAGAGTGTAGAGAGGTTCAGAAACTTGCCCACAGTTACCCAGATGATGAGAAGGAATGAGGAGACTTGAACCCAAGACAGGCAGATTTCAAAGGCAGTGCTCCTGGCTAGCTCCTTTTGCCACTACCCAAAATTTAGCTGCCACCACCCAAAATTTAACTAGTGCTTCCAAAGCTAATATTGTGTCCTTTCTCTGCGTTACCCTCCAAGTCACCAAAGTCAGTACAATGCATAATCAGTACAAGTGCAAACAATTCCATCTCTTGATTTTGTGTAGGTGGTTTTTCTTTTTTTAGCGTGATAAACGAGCATAGGCATTTTCTCTCTTCCACCCATGATTTTACAGCATCGACTGACGTACCTCTTCTATTGCCCTGAGACCTCCTTGAGGTGGGCCAGTGAGAGTCCTGATTCCTCTGCTTTGACTAGAAATGAACTCAGTGATTTTCACTTTCTGATAAACAGAATCAAGACACTATTGAATATTTCAGTTTGATTGGGTCAGGTAACTATTCCTGAGGTCACTTGAGTGTCATCTGAATCCAAGAGAGTCCACATATTGTGTAAACCTAAACTTCTTGATTAATCCCACATTTAGGTAACAAGGCATAAAAAGATGGTTGTGTCATTTCATCATGACCTCTCTTCTAAGTGAATTCAAAGCAAAGCACAGACTGAGTTTTTCAAAGAATGGCCAACTCTTTAAACATACTCATCAGTAAATAGCTCACTTCTCAAAATCAAGAGTCCAGGTTTAAATTTTCATAAATTTTTCTAACAGTGGCAATTCTTGATGAACTAGCCACCATTGCTTATTACCTTCTCTTTCAACAGAACAGGAGTTTGCAAATGACTGCTGTATTTGTTGGGGTGGGTGAAGTGCTTTTCCTACCTTCATCCCAATATCAGAGAGAGAAAAACTAAATAGGTTTGGTCCCCTTTAAAAGTGTTTCAGACAGGAAAGACCTTCTTGACTGTTATAAACTTGAATAGGAAAAATATCCTATCTCCTTCCCCACCCCCACCCAGTTCCCAGCATCTTTGTTTGAACCAGAGTCTCAAAAAACATGTAAATCTTGGCCCAGACTAAGCAAATCACCTTAAAAAGGAAGGTTAGAGAACTGTTTATTATTTGAAATGTCTCTCTCCAGACCTTATTTTTGATAAATTGGCTTCAGCTTCATTACTTCATGATATATCTCCCTTGACATTTAATTATACTTACTCCAAACACATTAAGCGAATCAGTCTGAACAGCTTCTTATTAATATGCAAATTTCTCCTTTGAAAACTCATGAATCTGTGAAAAATCTCTTTAGGCTTCCATTAAACCCACTCAGGAAGTTGTATACCTCACACAGACACTTGCTTCATTCACTGACTCAATGATTCAGCATTTACTAATTGTCTGAGTTAACTATTCTGGCCACATCAAGGGGAGGTGGTAGGAAAGAGAGAAGGGACAGGGAACCAAATGGGATTCAGAAGCTGAACACTTAAAAGATGAATGCTCAGAAGGCCAGACTTGAATTAGCGGCTGGTAATTAGAGTTGAAAATCAAGCCTCTTTGCAAGCACAATCAGCCAGATGAGTTGAAACAGTGCACTTTGAGTGGGAGAAGCCACAGACTTAGTTCACCAGTGACTTCTCTGGCAATTCTGTTTCAGTTGAACTGGGGCTGCTGAACTGGAACTCAGGGTCTCCTGCATGCAGAGAGCGTTCCCACGCTCTTGCAAGTGCCAGCTTTATGTGTGTTCATTTGCAATTGCATTTGCAAAAGATCTGATTGTTATCACATAACATGGAAGACCAGAAATAGAGTCACCCTAGTTAGCAAAGGAGCACAGGGAAGACCAGGAGCTCACCAGGATGCTCAGAGTTTAAAGTGGCAAATGACTGACCTTAAAACTGTCAGGGGTCAAAAGCAAGTTCCAAAGAAGAAGCCCAATCAGGAAAGAGCACCTCGTGCTTCAGAAACAAGCTGAAGACCTGGCAACAAGGAGGTGGAGGCAACATGGTGAGGAAATGAGTTTTCCAAGAGACTGCAGGGTCTGAGCGGAGTCAGAATGAAAGTCAAACAAAGTAGAGATCAACATAAATAAGACATCTGGATATTAGTTTACCAGAGAGTTAGATCATCCTTTTTAGTATCTGTTGACAGAATACTACAGATGGGGAAGACAACTGTTTTCCATAGTCCCATCACACAAAAGTCTGAAATTTGGGACATCTGATCAGCAGAAGACAGAAGCATCAGAAAACAACATACAGGAGTCAGTTCTGATGATTTTTTATTATCTCTGTTGAATATTTTCAAGGTGTATTTGAAAGTAGTAAGCAATATAAGTGACTTTCACTTTCTGATAAACAGAATCAAGATACTACCATGCCCTTGCAAGTGCCAGCTGTATGTGTGTTCATTTGCAATTGCATTTGCAAAAGATCTAATTGTTATTGCATAACATAGAAGACCATTAGTAGAGTCACCCTACTTAGCAAAGGAGCACAAAGAAGACCAGGAGCTCACCAGTAGGATGCTCAGAGCTCAAATTGGCAAATGACTCATGATGAAAATGGAGGAGATGTAACAGGCTCTTTCCCGTGACATCTGGACCTTATCCTGAATAATCTCATCTACTCTAGACCTCAGTCTCATATCTTATCAAAAAAGGGCAATAGCACCTACTCTAGCGCTTTCATAGGACTGCTGTAAGAATTGAATTGAATAAAATATGTCAAGATTGGGGAGGGGCTTCTGTAAACTGTAAAAAATTCTACAAGTGTAAGGTTATTACACACAATTATATCTATATAAGTAGGTTTTCTCGCTTACACACTAGCCTTATAGATGGCCTCAGCTACTAAACAGAAATTAAATTGCTTAATAAGGGGAATAGGAAGGGAACTAATATTTAATGAATATTGGCTATAATCCACATACTGCTTAAGGTGATTTTAATAGGTTATCTCACTTAGTCCTTACAGCAAACTTGAAGAAACAGAAAAACAAAATGTAACTGTCCTAAGTCCTATTTGGAAGAGGAAAGGACTGATACAGATTCTGCTTTAAATGAATTTCCAGACCTTTAAAAGGAAGACAAGAAAAAACATTAAAAATATTCAAAGAATTTTCATAATCTGAAAATAACTTTTTTTTATTTTTAAGGCAACTCTGTATGTATCTGTCATTTGAGGTTGGTTGCATCAGTTGCAAATAATTTAAGTCAAAATAATCCAAAATGAGAAATCTAATTGCACTAAGATAGAAAGGTACTACTTTCATGGAAAGAAACATCCTAAAGCTTTATGTACTGTCTACAAATGAATCAAATAGGATAATAACAACCAAAAAAGAAACAAAACAAAACACATCAAGTGATATTTACTGTAGTTGAGGATCATGAGCAAGAGTATAAAATTATTTCCTTGCTTGTTTAAAATTCCTGCCTTGGCTGGGCATGGTGGCCCATACCTGTAATCCTAGCACTTTGGGAGGCCAAGGTAGAAGAACTGACTGAGCCCAGGAATTCAAGACCAACCTGGGCAACATAGCACGAACTCATCTCTACAAAAAAATAAAGTAAAATAATTAGGTAAGTGTGGTGAGGCACACCTATAGTTTGCTGGGGGTTGAAGCAAAAGGATTGCCTGAGCCCAGGAGAGACATGATGGTGCTGCTGCATTTCAGCCTGGGCAGCAGAGTGAGACTGTGACTCAAAAATAAATAAATAAAATAAAATCTCTGCCTTATATTTAGTACAACAAATCAGAAAAGGCATAACATATAAAGCACTGTAAATCCCAGAAGAGTTTCTCTGAGAGAATTTTCACAGTTGTCTAGAAATGAGCTAGAGAAAGAAACTAGGGTGAATTTGGTGTTTTTGAGAAAACTAGCCAGAAATATCTATTTTGATATTTTGGGGTTTTTTTTCTCTTCAATTCAATAGACCCCAAAACAATCACAGGCATTAGAGTCTTGGTGTGAAATGACAGCATGCGAGTTATTTGCTCCTTGACTAGATGGATAGAAGAACATGGAAGGAAGAATGTCTGATATGGAGATTCAAAGAATAGTGTTTAATTTCTGGCTGTGCCACTTACCAGATGATAACTTGTTTCCTGAGGATTAATGTCTAACTTACAGTGTCACTGAGAGAATTAAAACAGATACAACATTTAAGGTGCTTACAATAAGAACTCAGAAATGGCAATGTTTGCTATTACACACACTCCTTGAGAATAGGATACATTCTGTTGTACTTTACATCCTTCTGGAGAGTTGATCAGAGTGAATTCTCAATATATATAGTCTGTTCTTGTTATTCTCCATAATTATGTCCTATAAAATTGCTGCAGACATAACTCATGAATACTAAAGCATTGCTCCTAGTGGAAACACTGGGTTAGGTTCCTGTGAGTTTCTGGTCACAACATTTTGTTAACTTCTCAATTTATAACCTTCTTTTATGTATTTCTATTTAAAGAATCCCTGTTTAACATATATTGCTGATTTTTTAACACTGAACTCATGACCAACAGCACTATAACTCTTGCCTGAAAACCTTAACTAACATAAGTATTTTCTCCATATGACACATTATGCCTTCGTGCATAATGCCTTCATGCATTAGGAAACACCAGACAGCAATACAGAACTACACTTGGGGGTCGTTTTAAATAGTGAAATCACAAAAAAAAAAACCACACATAAAAATGTGAAAAATTTGTCATCATATAGATTGCAAAAAAGTCAGTCTACAATATGAGAAATGAAACAAGAAAGCAGAATGTTGCTTCTTTCAAACTCAGCTGCAAACGTCAAGCGACTCAAATTTTGGCAATTTTCAGCATATCCACAGATGAGTGAAAGCACTACAACTTTTGGTTCTGGAATTAAAAATAAATTTTAATGACTAGCCAAATTTGCAAACACATATCCATGAATAATGATGATCAACTGCATTTGTTAAATGAATGAATTTTTAAAAATCTGTAAAAATGGCCAAATGTATTGAGATGTCTGTTCTCCCAAATCAGTTTTCTCTCTTAAAAAAAAAATCTGGAAGTCAGTAACATGCCCACTCCATGCAAAATGGCAAGCTGATATTAAATGTTTTCCCTATGCTTCTGAGTCTTTACTGACCCCTTGGCAACACTCTGGGGCATGAAAAGAGAAAAAACAGCAAATTCACAGAATTATATTAGATTCTCTCATTAAGAACAAAAATAAATATCAACAAGTGACTGCAGAACTTTCCCTACATGACTTAGAGAAACACAGAGTTACACATTTTACAGCTGTTGAACACAATGATACTCTTACAACTCACGAGTCAAAGTTACACACTTAAGTTTGGTGAAACTTCTATGGTTAAAGCACAAAGAGTTATACTTGCGCCTATTCTCATTTGTCTTCTCCCCAAAGTTCGACTTTAGAACCCAAGCACCCAAGAAGGCATTTAGGTTTCAAGGTCTCTTTTCAAACAGATAAACTTGCTTTGCCTGCAATGTCAGTTTCAAGATAAATGAACTTTTGCTGCTTTTCAACATTTCTGTTTGGGGACAAAGAGAGTCTCACTTTTTTTAGAAGAAAGGTAAGAACTAATTTTTAATACACTGAATGGAATTATATATTAAAAATTCCACTGACAGGATTTTTTTTTTTTTTTTTTAGTTGGAGTCTCACTCTGTTGCCCAGACTGGAGTGCACTGGCCGCTCCCGTCCACCGCAGCCTCGACCTGCTGGGCTCTGGCAATCCTTCCGCCTCAACCTTCCAAGTAGCTGGAACTACAGGTGTGCGCTACCACACCCGGTTAATTTTTTGGTTTATTGTAGAGATGAGGTCTCACCAAGTTGCCCAGGTGGGTCTCGAACCCGCAGGCTCAGGCAATTCACTCACCTCAGCCTCCCAAGGCGCGGGATTACAGGCTGAGCCACTGAACCCGGCTGAAAGAAATTTTTAACATACTGAATTGACTGAGTTTCTTTTATTTATATGAGGAAATATGCCGTTTCTTTGTTAGTATGTTTTCTTTAGTATGAGACAATGGCCACTAGCTTTCTGCTTCCCACCTCTCGCCCCCAAGAGGGCACATATTTCCCTCTGCACAGATACATGGTTCTAGATAACAGGAAAAGGAGAGATTCTTTGGGATTAAGACTCAGATTCCTTTTTTTTTTTGATTTTTTTTTTTTGAGTCAGAATCTTACTCTGTCACCCAGGTTGGAATGCAGTGGCACAATCACGGTTCACCAGAACCTTGATCTCAAGGGCTTAAGTGATCCACCTACCTAGCCTCCCAAGTATTTGAGACTATAGGCACACACCACCATGCTAGGCTAATTTTTGGATTTTTTTGTAGAGATGAGGTCCCACTATGTTGCCTAGACTGGTCTCAAACTCCTGGACTCAAGCAATTCTTCCACCTTGGTCTCCCAAAGTGTTGGGATTATAGGCATGAGCCACTGTGCCCATCCTCAAATTATATGATATACAGAAAATCCAACTTAACCAGTGATATTGCTACCTGACTCCACCCATGTTTCAAACACCTAGGGTGAAAGCTACTGATCACTTCCAATCAACTTAACACTTGGAAATGGACAGCTCCGAGAAGCTTTTTGTCACACAATGATGGAGCCAAGATGGGCTTTATAAACATGAAACCTATGCAGTCCCACAAAGCCTGCACTCAAAAGGGCCCCATGATTAGAATGGCTTTTCCCTTGGTTTAATATTCTGACATTGCAGTCTTAAAATTCTCAGTGATTTTTTTCTTTTTTCTTTTTTTTTTTACCAGGAGCCCTACATTTTCTTATTGCACTGGGCCCCAAAATTTATAAACCTGTTCCTGCATGGCTCTAGTCAGTAACTGAGGGAGGATTGCACAGACTCCTGGTCCAATGCTTTCCCCCCACACACAAAGTGTGACCTGACATCAGGTCTGCAAAGGACAGGACCTCCTCAACAACTATGATAGCTCACATATACAGACTTCTGTGTGGCATTACTTTTGTGCCTCAGAAAATCCATCCATCTGTCCAGAAAAGGCTAGGAGCCAATCTCTCATGTACTCCTAGAATCAAACAATTGGAATCATAGCCTTAGCTCTGCTATGCAGAAGCCCAGTTTATCTTTATTAAAAGAATGAGCTAACAGACAGGCAAGTTAGGAATACAATCTTTTCCTGGATAAACAGAGTGTCCTTCATTCATCCAGCTGCATCATGTGGCATATTTTATGCATATGTATTTTTATAAAGCAGCTAGAGAAATAAAGCAATCTTATATCATCTAAGAACAACAATCTGGCTTTCTATTTGGCAGGTTACCCTGCAATTCTTCCTTTCTCAGCTCCTTCATTCTCTCTTCCAGGCTCTTGGGGCAGTCTCCCTCTTGTCCCCATTACTTTGCACAGAGGTGAATAAATCAATGTGAAGCTCTTATTATCTTATTTTCTCTCTGCTCCCTCCTATTCTGTCCTCCCAATCTTGAATGGTTTGAGAAAAATTAATGCCTGTGTCTCTGGCAAATGTAATGCACCTATAATTCAGTTTTAAAACAAGCATACCAGCAGTGGCCAAACTTTGGGTAGAAGGTTCATTTTTCACATGAGTAATTCAATCCTTCCATTCAATTTTCCTTCCAGTATTAAAGACAACTGATGCCTCACTGAAAACTCTTATAAAATTTCTAGCATACACTTAACTGAGGGAGAGCTACCTCAGAGGGCAGGAGATGGCATTGGTAAAGCATTTTTCTATAGTTCACAGGTAGAAGGTTATTACAAGGTAGTAAAAGTAATAAGAATTCTTTATTTTATCAACCTCCACTTTATGCCATCAATATTTCTGTAAGGTTAAAATCTTGACTTTGATGTTTTCTTAGGTGACAACATCACTGAATTTAACTCAGTTTTCAACTAATACAATAAACATTCTTTTGCAGGTTACTTTACCCTGCCAGGATTTTATAAGGTGCTTTCTATCAAGAAACATCTCTTTCATCTGTCAGGGCTACATTTGTGTATTTTAAATGACATATCACTTTTATAGCAGTTTTTGATCCAACAGAAGTGATGTGTCTTACTATTTAATGGCCAGACACCCAGCAACTGTGCTTCACAGAATGAAGTTTGCTGTGGTGCCGGATAGATAAGATGTCCTTTACAGCTGAAATGGCTCTACCCTCAGTTGACAAGTGTATGCTCTAAGCCATCCAGATTTGCCACAGGAGAAGTGGACTCATCATTTTGCAAGTCACAGAGGTTGTCCCCTGCTATTTTCATGGTAGCAATTTCTTTTCTTATAAATTCATTCCGTTTACCCTGCTTACCCCGTAATTGTCTCATTTCCCATTTCTGATCCTTATCACCATCCCCTTTTCCCTGAGGTTTTGAATCCTTTAGAAAGTAATTGTGGGACATCTGTCAATGTCTTTCTCTGTAATGGGAATTGAAAACTAAGTGCCAAGTATATTAATATGGACTGTGGAATGACCCATATTTCTGACTACTCCCACAAGGTGAGAACATCAAGAGACTCAGGCCAGATTCTCCAGCCCCATCATTTATTTGAGAAGTGATGACTGTGCAGGGTCCACCACTGAAAAACCTCTCAGATGTTTTGTTTTGCTTTTTTTCACCAAGATTCTGGACAATATAAGGGGACATCAAAGCAGAAGAGCCTATCAAGAAAAAGGAAAAGGATCAGTCTTCAAAACAAAATTTATCAGCAATCTTCTGGTAAACTGTCTGTTATCTACTACTGTCTGACAAAACACCCCAAAGCTTAATTCTCAAAACAATACAAAACATTTATCTGTTCATAATTCTGAAACCTAGAAAGGGCTCAGCTCAGCGGTTCATCTACTCAATAGGAGCTGCAGGCACTCATTCAGCTTTATTTGGTCAGGCACTCAGGTGGGACTAGAATGACTGAGATGGCTTCACTCACACATCCCAGTCCTCAGCTACAGTGGCAAAACAGCAGCAGTTGACTGGACTTCTCTCTAGCAGGATCGTTGGATTCTGTATATGGTGGTTCAGGGCTCCAAGTGAGCCACAGCAGATGCTGCTAAGCCTCTAAGTGTCTAAGCCCAGAGCTGGCACAGCATTGCTGCTGCCACATTCCATTAGCTGATGCAAGCCACAAGGCCAGCTCAAATCCAGGGGAAATGGAAATAATTAGGTTCCATGTCTTGAAGGGAGAAGTAGAATGCAAAAATGCAGATGAGAGGAATTGCTGTATGACCTATGAACACAATCAATTGTACCAACTTCCAATGTTTTTCTCAACCCAGATCCTAAGACAGATGAGGGTACTAATGGTCAGCTGGGAGAGTTAGTGATCCTCTTCTACAATTTCACTTCACAGGGTAGAGACATTGCCAGAGAACACCTTTCTCCTCAAACGTCATTGCACGTTTGTTATTAGATATTTATTTCAAATTAATTTGAGTTTCAAGTCAGTTCTAACACCCTGAGTCAATTTATAGGTAAAATGGAAAACGTGCATAGGAATCAGCTTACCTACAGTTCCTCAACATATTCAATTAATCAAGCACAAAGTGGGAAAAAACACTCCTTTATTTATGCTGCCTTTCTCAATTCACAGCTTGGCTTCCAATGTCATAGAAAAAAAAAATGTGTCAGTGAAATATCCATAGGCAAATTGATGAATGATTTGTCATTAAGTTTCTAGGAGTCTGAAGGATACTCAGAGCTAATTCTGATTTTCTATTATCTTTACCTTCAACATTGATTTTAGAAGCTTGCAACCAATCATGTAAGATGAAATTCCACCCCATATGCTCCAAATGTGTCATTGTAGAGCTATAAAGAGAAGGCACCACTGTGCATCCCATTTTGGGCTTAGTAAATGAGCCTAAATTACCTCTGTGAAACATGTTTTAGACTTGCAAATCCAGACTGATAGACTTACCTTTCGGATTCCAACAAAAAGTAGTTTCATGAGACTTTGCTTAAGTACAATTGAAATATATTTTTGAACAAGAGAAAGCAAATTTTTTTTCTAATTTCTGAATGACTTCTGATCACTAGGATTTTAAGACTGCTCACAATATCCTCAAGCAACAATCTACAATATTCTAGCATTATCGACATCACTGACTAGCTGCTTGACATTGGGAAGAGCATTTTTCCCATTTCCCATTAAGGAACTTGGAATAAAACATTAAAGACACATTAAAGCTATAGTTAGTAGAATAAGTTGAACATCATCATCAACATTTATTCTTGCAAAATGTTTCACATATTCCAATGCACTTTTATGGAATTACCTCGTTTGATTTCTATTTCTCACAGCCCTTCCATCTTCAACATTATATGATTTGATGGGTTAAAAATGTATGCTCAAGTGATAAGACACATCTTTTTTTCCAGCAGTTTGTTTTAAATAGCCAGAGTTTTAAGTGCTCCTGCTGTGGGGAAAAATCTGTTTCTTTTCATCTCTGCATTTATGTTGGAAGACCACATATCATTTTCAAAATATTTTTCAAAACTCAAGGAGAGGTGTGACTTACCACTTAATGATCGTCTTTCCCTCACACATTTCTGTGGTTCATTGAGACAAATTCACTGTAGAGTGAGAGTCTCCCAGAGAAAAAGCATTCAATCTATCTTCTTGGAAGATCTTGGCGTTTGTTCCCCTTAGGCGTTACCCAAGAGAGCAAAAGGGAAAGGCAGGAGGTCTCTGGGACCTCACATCCTCATTTCAGCAGAGAAAGTCCCCTTTTATCGGTTTTGTTCACTTTCACTTCAGTGTAAAATTTCATTTGAACTAAGAGTTCCAAGGTCATCAAATATTTGAAAACTACTGCTTAAGGGAACACATGTGGATTTGTAAATCCTGCTAAGTCTATTTATATATTGTGATATAATTCTCCCTACTGATGCTGTAAAAAAAATTTTTTTAACGGAAAACTGTGATATAAACTATTCAGACTGACCCCATATATCCCAAAGGCCTCCTTTAAAGTTCTGCTCTGTGGTTTGAACGAGTTTTTGAGTAGATGCCAAAGATTTCCTATCTCCTCAGCTAAAGAGGCTAAGAGTACAAAAGAAACCAGGCCAAGGGGAAAGAAAAATTCCAGTCATAAAGTTTCAAAGAATTCTCAGATGTTAATTCTGACTCAAGTGCCAGAGTGATTCACTGGCAAGTGATGCTGAGCAATCTTACTGTGGACTCTTAATCCATGTTCTATTAATGGATTTTAGTCACAGCTCAAAAGGTTAGGAATTAAAGACCCCATTTCCACCTCTTTTTATTAAATTATTCTAACCCCATCCTGGGTAATTCATCACTGTCTCACTAGCTCTTGGTATATACCTTGGGAATGGAAGGATCAGTTTTATAGTTGCTCTCTCCACCATACCAAACATATCCTAAGAAAACAAGTCCTGAGGCCAGTTTTCCTGAGATTTCAGAGGATGATTATTACAATTTTACATCCTAGGCTGCAGAATTGTCAGTTCCAAAAGACTCATGCTCCTTTAGAACTCTTTTTTTTTTTAGTGGAATCATGTACTCTGGCTTTATCTTGATAATTTTCTGTGTTGTTTTAGGTTAGACCTTCAAACATCTTGGCCAGATCGTCATCTGTTGGCTGTTTACATAGTGTTCCTTCAGTGAACAAATCCTGAAGGCTACTTACCTGAAGAAAGATGACAATCAGATCATTCACATACCTCCAGAAACCTCTTCCAACTGTGAGTGGTTTTGGCTTTCCCTGATTCCTGTACATTTAATAAAGTATGTTGAGGACATGGAAGCCATGACTTTATCGGTATCTATCATGGACTGAATTGTGTCCTCCCAAAACTGATGATGTTGAAGCCCTAGCTGTCGATGTAACTATCTTTGAAGATAGGACCTTAAAGGAGGTAATTAAGATTAAATAAGGTCATAAGGGTGAAGCCCTGAACCAATAAAAATGGAGACCTTATAAAAAGAGAAAGAGCGACTGGGTGCAGTGGCTCAAGCCTGTAATCCTAGCACTTTGGGGCATGAAGGCAAGAGGATTGCCAGAGCCCACGGGTTTGAGACCAGTGTGGGCAACATGGTGAGACCTCATCTCTACAATAAAGAAAAAATTAGCCGGGCATGGTAGTGCATGCCTGTAGTTTTGAATACTAGGAAGACTGAGGTGGAAGGATTGGCAGAGCCCAGCAGGTCGACACCAGTGTAGCCATGAGCGTGCCACTGCACTCCAGTCTGGGCAACAGAGTGAGACTCGAACTTTAAAAAAAAGAGAGAGAGAGAAGATAAAGAGCATCACTGCATAGAGGAAAGAACATAAAAAGACATACTGAAAAGGCGGATATCTCTAAGCCAAAGAGAGAGGTCTCAAGAAAGACCAACCCTTACCACACCTTGATCTTGGACATGCAGTGTCCAGAATTTTGAGAAAACAAATTTCTGTTGTTTAAGCAACCTAGTCTGGAGCACTTTGCTATGGTAACAAACATAGTGCTATTTTGGATATATATATTTGACCTCTTTTTTCCTGACTCACAGTTCCTAAAACCCTTGGTATATCTTAACTGATAATAGTCTTTATGTATGCTAATAGGATGAGAGGTGGCTGGGGGCTCCCGGATAGCCTTAGAATTGGAGCTGGCTGCCAAGGAAACCAGATGATTAGAGAGTTGAAACTTTCAATCACCCCTCTTCCCTATTCCCACCTCCTCCCATCCCACGCCTCTGGGAAGAAAAGAGGAGTTGACGGTTGAGTCGATAACCAATAACAATGATTTAATCAATCATGCCTATGTAATGAGACCTCTATTTAAAAAGCTAGGTTCTGAGAGTTTCCAAATAGCTGAACACATTGGAGGTCCTGGAGAGTAGAAAGTCTAAGATGCCATGGGATCTCTACATCCCTTCCTACATGCCTCACCCTATGCATCTCTTCGATCTGGCTGTTCATCTGAGTCCTTTGTAATATCCTTTATCATAAATGGGTAAACATAAGTAAAAAGTTTCCCTGGGTTCTGTGAGCCAATATAGTAAATTAATTGAGCCTGAAGAGGGGTCATGGGGGCTCCTGATTTATAGTCAGTCAATCAGAGGTATGCATGGGTGAAAACTACTACTTAAATTGGCACCTGAAGGGGGGGCAGTCTTGTGAGACTGAACCTATGAGATCTGATGCTAACTACAGGTTGCAGCGTCAGAACTGAATTGAATAAGAAGACACCTAGATGGTGTCTGCTGGAGAAGCTAGTGTCACAAGTGTTTTGTTGAGTGGTCTGTGACAGTAGAGAAAAAAACACTGTTTGTTTGTTTGTTTTCTTTAACATAGCCCCAGTAGATGGATACAGTACTACATAGCTTCAATATTTAGTATTAGTCTAAAGAATAGAAGTTTCCAGGAGACATTATAGTTACCCTTAAATATCTGAAGACAGAAGCTATTATATGAAGAATCAGATTTCTTCTCTATACAAAAGAAATATAGAACTGGTTGAACGCTTTTATAAAAATGTAAGATTTAGGCTCAAGTATATAAAAAAGAATTTTCAACTGTTAAAACCATTCAAAATGAGAATGAGAATGAGCTATATGCCATAAGGGGGTGAGAACCCCTCACACAAATAATCAGTGATTGGGATTTTGAGACATCACATAGAATGCTGAACTACTTTGACTCTGTGATTGACTTTAAAGTGGTAAAGTTAAGATTAAGGAACCCTCTCATCAAGGGTTACCACTAACCAGCTCATTACCTTGGCAGGTTAAATAAAGTATCTTAATCTCAATTTCCAAAATAACTTTTTAAAATCAAGCACATTTTGTGTGAAAATCAAAAACAATATATTAGTAAAGCATCATATGAATGGAAAACATCATATCATCATCATGTTGTATGTACCGTTAAATGAAAATATTCTGAGGAGGAAAAAAACATGTGTGTGTGTAATTCATAAAATGGAAATGTATAATAGAAATACTATATTTTTTCCATACTTTGGGCTGGCTTTAAAATATAAATATAACTCTCTATTAAAAAGGAGTTCATACAGAATCATTAAAACTTAAACTCTGGAAGTTTGCATTATATCAGAGGGAGAAGAACGGCAAAAAGCCTAAGTGAAAGTGAACAGGGTATTCTCTTTTCCCAGTTGGGTGAGATACAATCTGAACTAACTGTGAAGGTAGAGGAACAAATGCTAGTTTGTTGCAAGGTTCTGGGACCCACTTCTAAGGCAAACCTGCCTTTTCTGTGAGTAACCCTTTGAAGGAAAGGCTCTCTGCCTGTGAGTAGTTTTGCCATTCTCATTTCTTTCATTCAACACTCTTCAGGTCCTACACTGTCTGGCGCAACCTGACCTCTTTGTGTGTTCAGTTTGGTTCTCATTGCGAGGGAGAAGTGGCACCAGGAGGCTGAGACTCAGGTGAGCAATAAGGAACAGATGGCACCTTCACAAATCTCTCCCTGCACCCTGATCCTTGGCACAAGAGTAATTATTATAAATGGGATGGGAGATAGGATGAGCAAAGATCCAGGTTTTCCAAGAGGATCTGCAAAGAGGCATCTCCTGGGGGGAAAAAAAAAAAAACACAGCCAGCACCAGAGGCAACACCAGGGAATCCTGATTGATTATTGTTTATGAACATGGTGCTCATTCGATAGGTTATTGTCCTAATCTGATTAATGAAACGATGATGCTAACCGGGGTGTTCAGCTTGCTGCATCTTGTGGCTGACCCAAGTTGCGCAATTCCCCTCGGAACATCAATTCTCAGCGCCCTTGTCAGATAATTGTTTATGAAAAGATGAATTCATGTGGCAATCTCGGGTGAAGGAAGCTGATGTATGTGTTGTTAATGATTGAAATAAGCAGTCTGGTAATAACTGGCATGTGTGTTTGTCAAATGGCAAGCTGGGGAGCATTAGCATTCCTCAGGCACAGGGCCTTTATCTTCAGGCTGGCGTCTGACAACTACCCAAGATCACCCATGAATAAATACCGAGCCTTACCCAGACATAATTAAACTGCCAATGCAGATATACCTAAATAAAATGGATATCTTAATGACACCAGATAGTGTTCAAGTAATGAAAGTCGTGTGAGAGGGACTTGCACAAGGAATGAAGACATCAACACTCGCCCCACAGGGGAGTACCGCCTACAATAACTCTTTGCAGAGTTTCCTTATCATCATTGTGGATGTTTTATTTCTGACTTTTTCTCTTCCATTGGCTTGCCTTCAACATCTGAAAAACCCTTCCTCCTTCTTCCCTCGCTATGCTTGAGAGCTAAGCATCTCTCTGCATGGAAGAGATTTTTTTTTTTTTTTACATCTGTCACACTCCACTGGGCTGCAGAGGCTGTGGCCATGCAACTTCTGAAATAACCCCACTATGTTTGGGACCAGTGTTTGTTGGTCCTGGAGTAAAGCTGCATCACCTCATTCATGCAGTCATGGGAGAAACCTCTGTTACTCATGTCTGTATCACACAGAGATTTACACACCAAAAAATGTTAGGTGAATCTGTATTTCCAGCCTCTAGCCGGCGAGGAAGGTTGCTTGAGTTTGGGAGTACTTATGTATATTTCTTGGCTTAGTTTCCACCAGCCCTCCCACTCCAACTTCACCAGGTAGACATTCTCCTCACCCCTATGATGCATGCACTTTCACCTTATCTACTTCATTTTCATATACCACTCCCAGAAAAAAATGGATCTGCCTCCCAAATTCATTTCTACCACTCCATATTACTTCTCTCAATTTCCATTATCCTGTGGTAGATTTTCCCACTGACTTCCCTATGAAAATTGCATCCATTTTTCATTCTGTCTCTTTAACTAAACATGAATTTGACTAAAACATGAATATCCTTGGCTTGATTTCCTCACTCCAAAAAATGCAGAGGTTAGACAAGATCATCATTTCTCAAAGTATGTTCTCCAGAACACCAACCTTTCATAGGACAGTGCCAAGTAGCAGATGTTCAATAAATATTTGGTGAATGAATGAAAATACATGTACCATGGAAAAATGGATTCCGGAGACAAATAAGCTTGATGAGCTGAGAAAAATGTGTTTATTCTTTACTTTAAAGCCTTTTGGACCCTCTAATGGGCTAATAAGCAGTATGAAACTTCAATATCATACAGTATGCAACTCTTAGAAAACTTATTTAACCATGGAATTAATGTTTTGCAGGTTACCTAGGAATCCCTCACAGAATACACATTAGATTTAATGATTACCAAATTTCCTTCTGGCTATTAAATTCTATGGCCATGTCTCTTACACAGAGACCAACCCTAACTCCCATCCATCTCAGGGGAAGAAAAGGAGTCTTCAGTTTGATTTCCTCCCTTCAACATTCAACACTATGTCTTGTCTTTTAAAGTCCTGCAATCCTAAAAAAATAAATATTTGGTCTCTGCCCCCAGTTTCTGGCAGGCAACTCTTAAAGCCCTTGGAATCTTGTGGCTGATAAGTGCTTTTGTAAGCTAATGAAATAACTGGTGGTTGAGGGCCCCTAGATAGATTGAGGATGGGGAATGGTTGAAAGAAAGACCAAGGCATGATTAGAAGGTTGAGAGTTTTAGCCCCACCTTCCAATCTTTCAGGAGGGGAGAGAAGCTGGAGGTTGAGTTAATCAACAATGGCCTATGATTTAATCAATCATGCCTAAGTAATGACACTTCCATTAAAAAACTTTTAAACAACCAGGATCCAGAGAGATATTAAGTTGGTGAACACATAGAGATACTGGGAGGGTGGTGCACCCAGAGAGAACATGGCAGTTTCATACTCCATTCTCCATAGCTCTTCTATTTGGCTATTCTTGAGTTATATTCTTTATGATAAACTGGTAATAGTAAGTACAGCTATTTCCTGAATTCTGTGAGCCGTTCTGACAAATTATTGAACCTGAAAAAGAGGGTTGTGGGAAACGTAGACTTACAGCCAGTCTGCCAGACATATAGGAAGGCTGACTTATGATTTGCATCTGAAGTGGAGGAAGTCTTGTGGGAGAGAATGAGCCCTGAACTCAAGGGATATGATACTAACACCAGATAGATAGTGTTAGAATTAAATTGAAGTCACCCACTTAGTGTTTGAAGAGTTGGAGAGCTGGAGAACTGATTGGTGTGAAGAAAAATTCCATACGTTTTGTATCAATTGTAGTGTTGGTAAACACAGCACCAAAGTCCTCATTATGTATACTAACCAAGTTTAAATTCTCACTTTCAGACTATTTTGCTTTCTAGTAGCATTTTCATTGTCTTTAATGGCTTTGCAGCTGTATTCCTTTCATATATTGTTATAGTCAGTTTGGGTTGCTATAACAAAATACCACAGACAGAGTGGTTTAAACAGTTCTGGAGGCCAGGAGGCCCAAGATCCAGGTGCCTGTAGATTCAGCATCTAATGAGGGTCCTCTTCTTGGTTTGCAAATGTCCATGTTTTGTGAACTCCTCATAAAACATGAGGAATCAGAGCAACCTCTGGCCTCTTTCTCTTTTTATAAGGGCAATTTTCCATCACGGGATCTCCACTCTCATAATCTCACCTAAACCTGATTACCTCCTGAAGGTTTTACTTTCAAACACTGGAGATTTAGGGTTTCAACATATAAATTGGGGGAGTGGGTAACACAGTCATTTAACCCATAGCATATAACCGCATATAATTCATAGCACATATCCACCATGATTCTTAACATCCTGGATAATATTTAGGTTAACCAACCATCTATAGCCTTGACTTCCAGTCAACCAAATTCCTAGATTTCACTGAAAGTCTCTTCTCTAAATGTGTCACTACCAACAAAAGCAGAAATTGTGCTGTCATTGCAAACTTAGTTGTCAACATGAGCTCTCTTCCTGTCTTCTACATGAACATTTCCTTTTTATTCTGTCACTGTTCAACAATCCTCTGACTTCATGGAAATTTCCCAAATACCCATCACTTCCAAGGAACAAAGTCATCCATCCTCTTCTGACAGTGGTTGCCCCTCATCCTACTGGGCTCCAGAGCTGACTATTCTACATTACCTAAAATGAGACGAGCCCCTCAACTACCGTACAAACTTAGCATGTTGCTGTACCAACTATCATACATAGAGCTCCTCAGCCATGTGCTTTTTCCATTTAGTCTTAGGAAAGTTATTGGGAAAATTCATAAAAAATTAGCCTATCTTTGCCCATCATAAAAATTGCCAACTTAGGTAACTGAACTATGAATGGTGCTCCAAGGACCTTGTAGTCATTTCCTATTGATTACCTCAAAACTTCCTTTTCCTCTAGACCCACCATTTCCCCAAATGCCCACAGGTACTGTTAGATGTCCTATGAAAAAAGAGTTCCAAGGTCCTATAAATATTTTGGGACTATACAGTTCAATTCTCATAAGCGTGTTTCATTTATTATCAGAGACTTAAAATGCTAACATGCATTATGAATCTGCTAGAGGGTGCAGCAACATGCAGCATATAAATGTTTATTTGCTAACTGGATCTATTTAATAGTGGTTATGATGGTAGTATTTTTAAAAATGTTTTAGAGAACATGGGGTCAGACTTTGCATGACATTAGTTTAAGTTTTCATCTCAGCACTTGAGACAGGACAGAAGGGTTTGCTGGTTGTTCACCCAACCTATTTTCTCTTCTTCCTAAGAACACAGCCACATCTCATTTCTCAACTTCCCTTCTAGCATGGTATGGTTGTCGAATGACCTTTGGTCAATGGAATGAGAGTAGATGTGTATCACTTCCCAGCTTAGTCTTTGAAAATTTCCCCTTCACAAATATCTTCCATGTTCTTTTCTGCTTTTGGCTGTTGAAATGAAGATGAGCCCTAAGCAACTTTGGAGGCACATGTTATGTTAGGAGCCTGGGTTCCTGAATCACGATTTAACTTTTGTTATGTAGATACTCAAATTTAGGGATTTATTGAGTACTTACTTGCCTTGGGTACAAAATTTAAGGGGAACACCAAAAAACTCAGATATGAAGATAAATATAAGGTAGTATTTTTAAAAACTCAAGTCAATGAAAAAAGCTACCAGGTCATTTTCTTCATCCCAGGGCAGGCAGAGACCTGCATTGGCCCCCTGGGCTCTGATCAGTCTCCAACCTGGGACCCAGAGGCAATTACAACACCCGCTGGGATCCACCATCACTGATCCAGAAAGGAAACTTCAGAAGCAGGATACAGAGAGACAGATGCCCCACTCCCACACTGAACCAGGCACAGACACATTGGATCTGAGCAGAGGACTTGGTGGCAGCAGCAGTGGACGAATTGGGTGAGTTAGGTTCTGATTCATCCTCCTCCCACAGCAGTCTGCAGGGACCGTGCCCTATGCCAAGAGCAGAGAGGAGGGGCTGGAGACCAGAGCCCACTCTCTACCAAAGCAGCAGCCAGAAGGGACGGCAGTGCTTGGGAAAGGAACCATAAGTTCCAAAAATGGCCACAGAGGGAGATCTTTTTTTGATTTTTTTTCCTGTATATATTTTAGTGCAATTTGTTTGTTTGTTTGCTTTTAGTTTTTCTTTTTGTATATGGGTATTTTTGAGGGCGAGTGCCTCCTCAGGGTTTTTTGTTGTTGTTTGCATGTTTGTATGTTTTTGTTTTATTGTTTGTTTTTGTTTCTTTGTTTATTCATTAATTGGTGTGCCTCTCTATTTTCCTTCTCCTTCTCCTCTGGCTTCATCTTCCTTTAGTTTCTTTTCTTACTTTTCCTGTTATTCCCCTTTTACTTAACTCATTTTGCTTTCAGAAAGCATACATACATCCCACCACATGGACAGATTACAGTATCCCCTGACAGGTGTGTGGGTCCCCTGGTGGCACCAGGGGACCCACACACCTGTCAGGGGATACTGTGATCTGCAGACAGCTTCTGAACCACAGCTCTCCCCATCACACCTTAATCAAATCTCAAAACTGCAAAAAGCACAACACCCTATCCCCAGTCCAGTTTCAAAATTGAAAACATCTAGAGGATCTACATAAGGAAGAACAGGGGATGGAGCAGACAGAAGTGAAGGCTATCCTCCATCACAGAGCAATGGAATTAAAGAAGCAGGGAAAAGGGGAGGAAAACCATCACAAATGAAGAAGAATCAAAGGAAGAATGCAAGTCTTATACAGACTCCTGGGAAGATAGCACCTGAGAATACAGACTTTGGTACTCAAACAATGACGAGCCCCCAGAATGACTGGTCCTGAACCACAAACCCAGAGATCAAGATATTAACAGAGAAAATGAATAGAAATGAGGAGAGACAAGAAGAAAGAATGAAGAAGTTGATAACTGAGATGACAGCAATAAGGAATACAGTAAATGAAATAAATAACAAACTGACAAGCCTGGAAAGCAGAATTAACCAAGCAGAAGAAAGCATCTCAGAGCTTGAGGACCAAAATATGTTACTGACCCAAACTGTTAAAAACATAGAAAAGAAGCTTAAAAAGACAGAACAAACCCTTCAAGAGATGTGTGATTATATCAAGAGACCAAACTAAGATTAATTGGCAATCCTGGGGCAGATAGAGAAACAGAGACCACCCCAGAACAAACATTCCACGAAATTATCCAAGAAAACATCTCTCATGCCATCAGGGATGTGACCATTCAAATACAAGAGATTCAGAGCACCCTTGCAATACATCAAATGAGAAGACCAATTCCTAGACACATAGTAATCCACTTACACAAAGTAGGTATAAAAGAAAAAATCCTAAGGGCAGCAAGAGGCAAAGGTCAGACTACCTCATGGGAAGACCAACTAGAATAGCAGCAGACTTATCTATAGAAACACTACAGGTTAAAAGAGACTAGAGTCCAATCATCAAAGCTCTCAAAGATAAACAATTGCAACCAAAAATTTTCGACCCTGCTAAGCTAATTCACCAGTGATGGAGAATTATGCAATATGATGCAACAATATGCTGTCTTCAGGAGACTCATCTCACCAGACATTCAATCCCTAAAAGTTTACACCAATTCCATACTAGCTCTGCAAGAAATACTTAAGAAAGTATTAAACACAGAAGAAAGAAAAAATAGAATGACCACACTCTTCCTGAGAATACAGGAAAAAGGTTGAAAACACATACATATATCAACCCAAATGTCAAAAGAAAACCAACAAACAAATTAAAAAAGAACAACAATATCCTATAAGAATCTCATGACAGGAATAAACACACACATCTCAATAATTAGTCTGAACATGAATGGACTGAATGCACCACTGAAAAGACAGAATGGCAAACTGGATAAAAGGAAATGATGCAACAATATGCTGTCTTCAGGAGACTCATCTCACCAGAATGGACACTCACAGACTCAAAGTAAGAGGATGGAAAACAATTTATCAGGTTAATAGAACACAAAAGAAAGCAGGAGTTGTGATCTTAATATCAGATAAAATATCCTTTAAGTAATTAAAAATTTAAAAAGATATGGAAGATCACTGCATAATGATAAAAGGTTCAATCCATCAACAAGAAATATCCATCCTAAACATACATGCCTCCAATATAGGCGCGCCAACCTTTACAAAGCAGCTTCTAGGTAAACTAAGAAAAAGACATAGACTCAAACACTGTCATAGCTGGGGACTTAAATACTCCACTCAGAACACTAGGTAGATCATCAAGGCAAAAAAATAAATAAGGAGATCTGGAATCTCAATTTGATGCTTGATCAAGTAGACTTAATAGATACCTACAGAATACTCCACCCAACAACTATAGAATATACATTCTACTCATCACCACATGGAACATACTCCAAGAATGACCACATCCTCGGACATAAACCAAGCATAAAAAATTCCATAAGATCAAAATACTGCAATGCACCTTCTCAGACCACAGTGGAGTAAAAATTAATAACAACACCAACAAAGCTACCCCAAAACCCACAAAGACATGGACAATAAACAGCATGATGTTGAACAATTCCTGGGTCAATGCAGAAATCAAAGCAGAAATCAAAAGATTTCTGGAAACAAATGAAAATAAAGATACATCTTACCAAAACTTCTTGGATACCATGAAAACAGTACTGAGAGGGGAATTCATTTCTTTACAAACACACATCAAGAAAATGGAAAGACCACAAGATAACAGCCTAACAAATCACCTAAGGGAGCTGGAAAAGCAAGACCACAAAAACCCTAACTTCAGAATAATGTATATCACCAAAGTGAAAGCCAAATACAAGACATAGAAGACAAAAATATCAAAGAAAAAAATCAACAAAACAAAAGCTGATTCTTTGAAAGGATAAACAAGATTAACAGAATCCTAGCCAGAATGGTCAAGAAAAAGAAAGAAAAAGCCCAAATAAACACAATCAGAAATGCAAAAGGTCAAATCACAATGGACCCTGAAGAAATACAAAAATTGTCAGAGATTACTATGCATACCTGAATAGGAACAAACTTGAAAATCTAAATGGGAGACGACCCACAGAATGGGGGCAAAAAATATTTGCTAACTGTATATCTGACAAAGGCTTAAATCTAGAATCTACAAGGAACTCAAACATGCCACAAAGATAAAACAAGAAGTCCTATTAAAAAGTGGGCAAAAGATATGAATAGACACCTCTCAAAAGAAGACATACGAGCAGCTAACATATACATGAAAAAATGCTCAGTTTCACTAGTCATCAAAGAAATGCAAATTCAAATCACACTGAAATACCACCTAATTCCAGTCAGGCTGGCCATCATCAATAATTCAAAAATCAACAGATGCTGGAGAGGATGTAAGGAAAAGGGAAAACTTCTACGCTGTTGGTGGGAGTGTAAACTAGTATAACCTCTGTGGAAAACAGTGTGGTGATTCCTAAAAGATCTAAAAATCGACCTTCCATACAACCCAGCAATCTGCCTTCTGGGAATATACTCAGAGGAACTCAAATCATTCTTCAAAAAGGATACCTGTGCACCCATATTTATTTCGGCACTATTTACAATAGCAAAAACATGGAACTGACCATGCTGCCCATCAAAAGTAGACTGGATTTTTAAAAAAGTAATAAAATGGAATAGTATGTAGCCATAAAGAAGGACAAAATTATGAACTTCACAGCAACTTGGATGGATTTAGAGTCTGTAATACTCAGTGATCTATCATAGAAACAAAGAACTGAGTATCACATGTTCTCATTCATAAGCAGACCTTGAACAATTATCATAATATTACAAGAAAGGGATTGGCAGTAGTGGGAAACTGCCAGTGGAGGGAATGTGGGGGCACACTTCATCCATAAGGGTACCTGATCTCCAACCAGGTGATGTGGGGACCAAAGTGAGACCCAAACTTTACCTGTACAATGACCATTTGTATACCTGACCCCGAATTGTACCCCACATTTAAAAAATAAAAATAAAAACAACAAAAAGATAGCAATATTTTAAACAAATAATAAATAAATATAGTCTAATCATTTATTTGCTACAACAGGCATACCCACTCTGACAGAGGCTTCCATCATGCACACAGCAGTAGATTAACTGTCCCATCACTGTGATCATATCCCTGCCCTATTTAGAAGGGGCTACTAGATAACTCAAGACTGCTCAGTCAGTGCACTTCGTTTTCAGGCTCCAAACTATTTTTCTTGTTTAAATAAATTTCCTTCTCTGGAAAAAAAAAGTTGTATTTTTTAAATGTTCTTTTGAATAAACTGTATTCACTTTTATCTTCATGCTTGCACTTAAATGGCTTCCCACTTTTAGAATTTCATTCTTGATCTTCTTTCTTCATACCAAATCCTTATCAGTTAAGGTCCAATTGCATGACCTTCTTAATGCAATTTTCCCATAATGATCTGTTTTCCACACATATGGCATTCTCTTTTCTATTTTATGTTTTGGTTATATTATTCAAATCAAAAATTACTATTTAACATTTTAGGTCTGAGTTTTGCGCTTTGTAAATGTAGGAACCCTGTCTTAATCTTTTTTTTATACAGAGGGGCCAACTGATGAGTACTTGCTGATTTGATTTAGACCTGATTTTATTGCCTTCTGATTAGCAATTGCTGTATTTGGTTCTTGAACACTTTATTTTCTCCTTGGTTGACCATGGCACTTATAACCTAAGTGCCAGGTATGTAAGGGAAAAAATAAAATTATATGGCTTCTCCAGGAAACATTCTAAGGGGCAGTGTCAAAGATGGATTCTGGGGAAGCTCTTTCTGCCTCATCTTAGGTGACTGACTTTCACCCTGTCACCTCATTTGTAAGTGTTTCTCACAAATTTCTCCAGAGTTCTGCCTGCTGAGTGGAGGGACAGTGCTGAACCAAAAATGATGAACTTTTTAACACAAGACTGGGGAACTTTTACAAGTGTAAATTAAGACAAAGAAAGGCACAACTAAAACTTTTCCTAATTCAGCAGCAGCAGCAGCCCTTGTACTTGGGAAGTAGGAATGGATATGTAGATTGGAGTGAAAGGTGATTTTCTTCTTCTCAAATTTTTCATTGCACAAAAATAGCTTGAGCCTCAAGTAAACCAAGTCAAGTAGTTCTTCTCTGTCTGGTAGACTCATACTCCCTCCCCTTAAGCAAAGAAGAGAATTACGATTGATTGTCTAGGAAAGTGGCCTATTAGTGTCATTTGAACTTCTGTTCACTTGGGTCCAAGGCGTCCTCGTCTTTCTTTGATCATGCTAACATAAAATTTCTTTTATTTATTCATGGGGCAGAATCTACACAATAAACAATAATTGCTTTGCCCCAAAGGTACATACAAAATCTAGATCCCTATTACAAGTGATTTCACAGTGTATTTATGGCTGAATATAGAACTGGAGCAGTTCCTCCCTGCAGCAATGACAGTGCGGGGTTGGAGAGAGGTGAGCCAGTAGGATGTATCGTAAGTTCACAGGAGTGGAAGGGTGCTGATACCCTAGAAGGTGCAGCAGTGGGGTTGGCCAAAGGAACCATCTTTTACAGAGTAGCTACTTTCAGAATGGAGCAGGACTCGAAATTGTACCCACTAGTTGCTTAAGCTATCAGAGGCCAGCATTGCCCTGGCAGCTTTATACAAGCATTGATATGAATTTCTTTGATGAGGATACTGCACTTTCTCTCTTAGATGGAAAAACTAAGATCTTCTCTACCCTTACTTCCTTTGAAGTTCCCAAGACCTGTCTAGTTCAGATTACATTCTAAATAAAATAATTTGTATCCTAAAATTCTAAACAGCAGCTCAAATATCCCTCAATATCTTTGATTTGATTCCTCACCAATCAAGCACCTGTCCACATCACTCCCTGCCTTAAAGGTTTCTCTTCTGAGGTACTCCAGGAGAGCAAATTTGCTCCTTTCTGAACAATAGAGTTCTTTCTAGAAGCATGAAATAATACTGAATTTCTCTCTCTCTCTCTTTCTCTCTCAGTGTATCATCCTTAATCCTCCTCTTTCTCTTCCCTCTCACGTACTTCCTTTTAAAACTCTTCAAATGTTCTTTAGAATGATATCCAGAAGGAATTTTATTCTCTTAATACACTTTACAGATAGGGCTATAGAGCAATGGATGATCTAGTAATTGTTCTATAAAAACTCTAGACAGGAGTCTGCAAGGAAAATTAGACATCAGGAAAAGGGAACAGTGCCACTGATATCATCACCAGTAAGTATGAAGGCCAGAGACTCAAAAAAGAAAATTGCAGATTTAAAAGGAAAAATAATATTCTCTTGGAGACTTCCTGTCTCATAAACAAGACACTGTGACCATTTGATTGTACATTTTTTTTCCCTGAGGGTTTCCACTGAGCGGCTAGTCTGTGTTTTAGTCAGGACAGAGGCTCAGCAAGTCTATTGGTCCAGCTGCAGAACCCAAAGTCCAAGTCTGGTGTCTTGAGCAGCTCTGAGCCTTCCACTGTTTCTAGAAAAGTAGCAGGGAAATTCACAGTGCTCAGGAGGTAATTGCCAGTTACTGCTCTACTGGTTCCAATTTTAGTAGCAAATGAGCAATGTATAATGTATCAAGCTTATTAAAAAATAAAAATGAGAAATAAAAGTGCTCACAAGGGGACTGGGAAATTCACTAAGTTTTACAGATACAGTCATTACTAGAGCTGACATCTGACAGCCGCCAGGCCCTGTGTGGTGCTGACATCTCTGTGACGCCATTGCGAGTGGGAGCTCAAGGCAATCTCCCCAGGGGCACGCAGCTGTGCTGACTTAGAAACTGTCAAGTCCCCAAATCTACCAAGGCAATCTAGTTAGAAGCGTGCTCAGCATCCTTTCAAAAGAGAGAGATAAGGCAAAGGTTTTGTCTTTCAAGCAGGAAGAAGAAATGTTTATCCAGATTTTCAAAATCTAGAGGGTGACGATAAGATGCCATCCCTGAGGTTTTTTTTTTTTTTTGTTATTGTTTTTGAGTTGGAGTCTCACTCTGTCGCCCAGACTGGAGTGCAATGGCCGCTCCCGGCCACGTAGCCTCGCCCTGCTGGGCTCTGGCGATCCTTCCGCCTCAGCCTTCCAAGTAGCCAGTATTACAGAATTACAGGCATGAGCTACCACGCCCGGCTGATTTTTTGATTTATTGTAGAGATGAGGTCTCACTGCGCAGGCGGGTCTTGAACCCGCGGGCTAGATATTTATATTTAACACAAAGTGCTGGGACAATCATTTAACTATCTGATATCAACAATGATGTCCTAGCAGCACCTCAAACCACATGATAGAGTCAATTTCAGATGTTTTAAGAGTTAACTGTGTCTGAGAATATGTTATATTATATATAAGAACTTGAAAACAGAGACAAATATACTGCCATTCCCAGAGAGGTGATTTTAAGCATAAAAGCAGAGGCACAAGATATGAAATAAAAGATATCTCTGGCTTCATTAAATTTACTCCTTCCCATGTCCTTCTCCCAATCTTATGCAAAATGACCAAAGGAGAAGAAAGATCTGGAAGCCCTCCTTCCATACTGAACACTGGTAAAGGTTGGCATCTATATTCAGCTTTGAGATTCTTCTGTGGATATATATGAATGGAATAAAGTTAAGGGGTGGCATGTAGATCCATCGTGTGTAGACACCTTTTCTAAAACAGTATAGTGTGGTGTGATGAGGAGTCACATCAGAAGAACTCAAATTTCCCTAGATTTAGGGAAGATTAGGAAGCAGGAAGAAATCCGTATAAACAGAGACCCAATCAGAAACCCAATGGCAGCAATGCTTGCATGTGGCAGGAAATCCTCAGGACAGCAAAAGTGTTCCCTAAAAGTACTGGTAGTAGCACAGGCAGTCACTCAGATACAATCAAATCATATATCCTATCCACAGAGAGGGCTCAGCTAAACCAAATTAAAACAAAAAACAACAACAAACTCCCAACAAACAACAGCACATGTAGAATAGAGACATCTAGTCCAGCAGATTCACAAAAATGATCAAGGGTCAGAGGAGAGCCCAGAAATGTTTCCTTCGTGGGTGCCCTGTAAGTCCACATCTGTCCTCCTCTTAGCAGTTGCTAAATCACTTAATTCGAATGGATTTCATTAGCTAGATCTCCTGTTTATCTGAGGTGAATCACACACACCACGTTTTAAGCAAATTAAAGGCTTGAATAAAACCCTTGAACATTTAAGCGTGAGTCAACAGATAACAGTGAACATCAGTTCTAGAAAAAGAAGCTGCAAAATTAAAGGTAAATAGGAAGAGACAGCAAAAGTACATTTTGGAAGGGAAAAAAAAACATTTATAATAAACAAAACTCAAGGCAAGTTTTAAGTGATACCTGCCCAATAATCTCAAAAACCTAAATAGGAGCTTTATAAACACAGAGATGAAATTGAAAATACAAAGAATAATTCATATTTAAGAAGCAACCACTTGAGAGGTGGACAGACATGAAAAAAAGACCAGATGAAATTATTCAAAGAAACTAAAATCCAAAAGTAGAAAGTTTAATTATCATTGCAGAGGCCAAACATAAAGTCATCTCCTCTTAGGCTACAGAAAAAAGCAATCAAGAAATAAGAACAGAAAGGAAGAAGGGTAGACATACTGAGATCAGAAAATGAAGCTTCATGATGCAGGTAATTTGGGGTTCTGGAAAAGATTCCCGAATCTGCAGACAGCAAATATTCACCATTTACAAAAATTACTGAAAAGGGACAAACATTCAATGTGTCCTGGTAAATATTTTGAGTTTAAAGAATAATGACAGATTTGCCTAAAAGCAAGACAAAATAAGTGGTCTAAGGCTTTTACTTTACAACATTAAATAAAATACTATAACACCAGGAATCAGATTCTACAGGAATTTGAGGGAAAATATTTATGATTCAGGAAAGCTATATTCTACCAAGATTTCATCTTTAAGAAAATATTATTTTTTAATTGAAAAGCTGGGTATAGTGAATGGAGCCCATAGTTTCTGCTACTTGGGAGATTGAGGTAGTAGAATCCTTTGAACCTAGGAGTTTGAGGTTGTAGTGCACTGTGATTACACTTGTGAATAGCCACTGCACTCCAACCTGGGCAACATAGCAAGACACCATCTCTAAAACAAACAAATAAACAACAACAAAAAAAAAACGGGATGTGCAAAGAATGTTAGTTAAATGCTGAAAATATTACTTAAAGTATTATAATTAGTACATAATAAAATACAAAATTAAATATATAAAATTAAAAAACAAAAAAGCAAGAATAATTATTTATGCTATATATAAGTAATACAATATTTAAGTATACATGTAATTGATAATAAAAATGGTGGTAATCTCAAAGGAAGAAAGAGGGTAAAATCTAAGAGAGGCACAGGATGCAGCTATACCAGCTTATTTTTTTTTTAGAAAATCTGAAGTAAACATGGCAAAATGTCACGTTTAGTACATGAGAGGGTATCTTATTATTTGTATGCTTGATATATTGTATATGTTTTTAAAAAAAGAACTGAATAATGGAGAGATTAGAGACTAAGAATCATCTTCAAATATGCTAAACACACAAGTTAAAATAATTGTGATAAAAATGTTTGTTTACAATAAAATGTTTACCGACAAAAAAAATAGGCCTAGAAGGAAACCATGATGTTACTGAAAAGTAATAATAAAGTTCCATGTGATATAGTATAATGGTTTAAGGCTTGAACTCAGGAATAACACTAGTCTGTGTTCGGATTCTGACAATCACTTGACAGTTGTGTGACTTTAGGCAGATTACAGTGCCTTTGTACAAGGGTTAACAATGATACCTACCTCCTGGGGAAATTGTAACAATTGTGTAAGCGAGGAATACAAACTGGAACATAATTATGTAAAGCAATGAATACAAATCAGCCTGGAGCTTGGAACATATGAATATGCAATGAATATTAGCTGTTAGTATTATTATTGTAACCAAAAAATGAAATTCGGTGAAGATGCTTGATGTCACTTCAGTCTCAGCCTCTCAGCTGGGGCAGTCATCCATGGAAAATGTGTAGCAGGTCATTTTATATTAATGAATGATATCTCCCCCAAAATATCTAGGAATTTGAACATGTGTCTGAACTTTAGTTCCACACAATTCTTACAACTAAAAGTGAGTTTAAAATTATGCATTATTATCTCTAAATATTGTATTAAATAAAATAAAATCTCATACGAAATACAAAAATACATGCATGCAATTAAATGCATATTCATATATAATTAAATGTATAATTTTTATACATTATTATCTCTAAAGTATCTGTCCCTTATAATATCCTAGAAATAAACACAATTTCTACATTTCAACTTCTTCAGTGAACTGCAATTTCTTCTTCACATTCTGAGTACAAAATGGCAGCATACACTATCCTTAAAGTAAGACTGATAAACAACTATCAGATGCACATTTCTATTTTCATTTTTTTGCTTAGGTTGAGCACTTATTTTTCAAACAGTTGATTTTAGGGTTTTTTTTTGTAATTGAGCCACCAATTTTTTTCCTTAACAATTCTTTGATACTATAAATTTGCATTTTGAAAATTTTCAAAGTTAAAGGAAAGATACAATAGTACAAGTGTTCTACCCATACACCCTTCACCTGGAATCACCTAGAATCACCAGGTTTTTTTCCTTGCCATATTTGCCTCTGTGTGTGTGAATGTAAAGATATATATTTTTTGCTGAACCACAGTAGAGTTAGGCAGCATGACATCTTACCCCTAAATATTTCCACATGTATTACCTTAGAAGTAAAACATTTTTCTTAGTAATCGTAATGCAATTATCACACTCATTGAAAGAAAAAAATTATCACAACATGTGTCTGATTTCTTTTGTTTAGAATATAGGATTTTTATTAATCTGGATACCCTTGCTCATGATGGCCATGATCAAGTGAACTGACCTTCAGAAAATACAACTCCATTACTAAATATCATGGATAAATACCTCTAAATAATTAAATATTATCATTCCATTCCATTCAAAGCATAGTAACTGCAATAAACTGTAATACAGTGACTGCCTGACAGAGAACCTGGTTTTGAACAAAAGTACTTAGCATTTCAGAAAAACCATTTCAAATGTTTTCTTCTTTTATAAGATAGGGACACCAAGTGTGGAAAATTCAAGTGACATTCCTCAAGCTGACAGACTGAAGAAAGGTTGGTGCAATTCAACTTTAAATTCCAGCCATACTGTCCAACAAAGCACAAAACCTTAAAATTCTTAGCCTATGGGGATGTGAGCATAGACTATCCACAAAGAGACCAGAAACAAATGGCTTCCATCACCCCCATTTCTGTTCATAACACATCTCAGGCAGAGGTTCCCATTCCTTGGTGCATATGAGAATCATCATGGAGGCTTTCAAAGGATGCACAGATGCCTTGGAGTCCACCTTAGACCAATAAAATAAAAGTCTCTGGGGACAGAATTCAGACACCAGTATTTACAAGCTCCCTGGTTGATTCTAATAAGCAGTCATCATTGAGACCCACTGGCCTAGGGGAAAAGAAGTTCAAGCTTTGGGTGCACCAGTGTATGTGTGTCCACCAACACCAAGTGGTTAAGTTTCTTTTCTGAGGAGGTAACGCTGAACTGCATTTTTCTTTCCCTCTGCTGCTGATTTCTTGTCATCATTCACCGTGAGATACTGCAAGGCCAGAACCATTCCTAAGTACATTGGCCACATTGTCTCAGACCTCCCACCAGGCTGGAGACACTGAGGAATTCTAGGAAGAAGATGGGCACTGTGCCCAACGAAAGGCATTTCACTCAAACAAGCAGCAAAAAGACAGAGTAGTGAATTTTGCCAATGCCAATATCCCAACCCCAGGGATGCAGAGAGGAGAAACAAAGGGCAAAATGAGAATGTAGGATGCCGGTCTGTGTGGTGCTGAAGACAGCTTCCTCTGATGAAGTTTTCAGTGGCATGGGTTCTTACTGGCCCAGGAATCTCAGCTGTAGGATAAAGCCACAGCTGATGAAGTCACCACTGCACGTGTCCCTTACAGACAGTTGAATCCTCAAGCAAAGACCAGCGTTTGTGACATCTCAAAACATCTGAAAACACGAACAAATGAAGGATTTGACTTAGCCCCTTCTTTCCCTTTGCCTTGTCCCCATGACCACCCTGTCTTTTTTGGAAGAGATAAGTAGTAACTTTGGCTTTGTCTCTAAGAAAAAAGAATCCAGCAGCCTGCAAGAGTTGACTGCGGTTCTACCATGGACCAGGAGATGAGTCAGACACAGCCTTGGCCTGGTGAAGTCCAGGACAACTCATTCCGCGAGAGGCCGAGACAAATGTATCTGCCATGGACAGACACCCGGTCCATTCTATGAACATTTCACATCCTGTCACCAGTGTGGCCGCCAGGGCACACATGAGTAACAGCAGGTCGGGGGGCGGAGTGCAGTAACCCTATCCAATTCCTGACATTGCAGCCCCCTCCCACCCGCTCTGATCTCCATTACATCCTGGGATTGAATGGCCCTATAAAAATGTCCAATGTGAAAGACAGATTCAAAAACTGGAGAAACATTATCCTGATGGAAGTCCTTTAACATCCTCCATCCTCTGTCTTCAGATCCTTCCCCCAGGCCTGACCATGCCTACCCCCTGCCCCCATGCCTGACCAGGCAGAGAATTTATGGGCTATAAGTCTTGTTTTTCCATACTGATGGAAATCACCGGCAAACATTTCCACTGGGCCAAACTCCATCCAAAGAGTCAAATATCAAGGCACCCAGCTGAGCTCCCGGAGCCAGAGTTTATGAAGCCAATCGAAGTGCCCTGTGACCGTAAACCATCTTATATTTACTATGACAGGACAGTATTTGAGTTCATAAAAAGATGATTTTTTGGTCTAGCATTAGTTGCCCTGAAAGGTCTTAACTTCTTTTACAAGAGGATTGTGTATCAGGAATGGATACAGAACCTGATAAGCTAAATCAGTCAGCTGTTGTTTGCTCCCTTTGTTGGGGTAAAGGAATCGAGTCAGACCTCAAGGGGCCCTCAACAAGATTCCATAGATTCTCATAAGTCCATTGCAAGTGGGAAAAAATATGTACCTGCTATCTTGCATGCTAAAGATGGGAAGCAGAAGAAAAGGAACCATTGTATCTAACCTCCCCAGACCTTCCTCCTCCAAGGATACTTGGACCCCCCATTTGGGAAAAAAAATGAGAATGATGAGCCTTTGAAATGTTCCACTAGAATCCTGGGAAAGGGTAGAGACACATCATCTCTCCACATTGGTCACAGTATAAAAAGAAACTGAAGTCGGAATACAAGGGGAGTGGAGGATGTAGAAGGGAACTACCTGCTACAGAAGGGGATGACAGAGTCTCTACATTTTCCGTTACTTGAGGGTCTGTATGTTGATCAGTACCATTTTGTTTTATTTCACTCATTATGTAAGAGGACCTATGTCAGCTGGGGCCAGAGGAACTGGCAGAGGGCTTTTGTAGTTTGCCTACATTTCCACTCCTAGGGGAAAGAAAATGGCCCTACTCTTCAAGGTTGACCTTGGTGTATGAGGGGAAAGGGGTCAGGGGATGAGCATTTAGATGTCCTTATCTCTACAGCAGTTTGATGACTGGAAATCCAGAAGGTTCTTTCAGCTGTGATATGCTCTGACACTAGGACACACTAAGTGAATGGAGTCCAGAGGGTTGTAATTGAGCAAAGTATCAGGAAACGTCCTTCCCAAGGAACACATACAGGTCTCTGATGCCAAAGTGAAGGCTGCTCTTCTCTTTCTTTCTGGCTATGGGAAATTTTCCCTGGACATCATGACTGTAGCTCCTTCCCTTCCTGAATATACATTTGTAGTTTTTAAATGCTATTTATTAACTGCAGAAGGGCAATCTAAAGTCACAACATTGCAACTAGGAGCACTAGCACCAGGCATATAGTTTTTCTTTATTAATTATTTTTGAATGAATGGGCCGATCTACTGTTACACAATAAAGCATCTGGACCTGTCCCATGGACCAAAAAACCAAACTACCATAGCTCTTTAGGAGCACAGTAATATGTAATTCTATCTCTTGGTATAGAAGATAACAGAAGTGAAGTGTCTTTCTTGAGATTAAAAGCAGTAAGAATTTTCTCAAAAGGGTCAGGTTCTTTTTGCAGAGATTTTTTTTTCTGAGAAAATTATCCAATTTTAATTTGTGATTTTAATCCATTTACATTTACTTCGAGTATAGACATCCCTTGGTATCCACAAACGCCTGGTTTCAGGACCCCCTATGGATACCAAAATCCATGAATGCTCAAATTTCTTATATAAAACAGAGTAGCATTTGAATATAACCTGTGCACATCTTTCTAGATACTTTAAATCACCTCTAAATCACTTATTATGCCTAACATAATGTAAATGCTATCTAAACAGCTGTCATACTGTATTTTTTAAATGAGTGTTCTTTCCTATCTTTTTTTTTCTTGTTTTGGGGGAAGGGAATGGTTGAATCCTCACAAGTGGAACCTACAGGTATACAGTGCCAACTTTTCTTATAAATTTGGACTTGTTTCCTATTGTCTTATTTGATGCTTTCTATTTATGATGTGTGTTTCTGTGTTCTTTTTTTCTACTGGAGTGATCAAGTTTATTTTGCTTTAAATCTCTCCAATTTAGAAGTTTTTGTTTCACTCAGCATTGCATATATTGCTTTTTCTTTAAATTAAAAATTTGAATATTTGAGACAACTCTGCATTGAGCAAGCCTATTGGTGTCATTTTTTCTTTTTTTTTTTTTAATAATTAATCAGTATTTTTATTATAGTTTTGTGGGGTACAGTTAAGGGTTAGGTGTACAAGGTGTCATTTTTTCAATAGCACGTGCACACTTCATGTCTTTGTTACATTTTGGCAATTCTTGCAATATTTCAAACTTTTACATTATTACTAGATCTGTTATGGTGATCTGTGATCAATGATCTCTGATGCTAGTATTATAATTGTTTTGGGGTGCCATGAACAGTGCCCATGGAAGACAGTGAATTTAACTGATAAATATGTATGTTCTGATTGCTCCACTGACCTGAAGATCCCAGTTCTCTCCACCTCCCCAGGCTTCCCTATTCCCTGAGATGCAAAAATATTTAAATTAGGCCAATTAATAACCTTACAATGTTCTAAGTGTTCAAGTGAAAGGAAGAGTCACATGTCTCTCACTTTAAATCAAAAGCTAGAAACAGTTAAGCTTAGAGAGGAAGGCATGTTGAAAGCAGAGATAGGCCTAACACCAGGCCTCTTGTGTCAAAAAGTTAACCAAGTTGTGAATGCAAAAGACAAATTCTTGAAGGAAATAAAAAGTGTTACTTTAGTGAACACACACGTGATAAGAAAGCAAAACAACCTTATTGCTGATAGGGAGAAGGTTTTAGTGATCTGGATAGAAATTTTTTTGGTTTTTTTTGAGTTGGAGTCTCACTCTGTTATCCAGGCTGGAGTGCAGTGGCCGCTCCCGGACACTGCAGCCTAGACCTGCTGGGCTCCGGTGATCCTTCCGCCTCAGCCTTCCAAGTAGCTGGAACTACAGGCACGCGCCACTACACCTGGCTAATTTTTTGATTTTATAGTAGAGATGAGGTCTCTCCAAGTTGCCTGGGGAGGGCTCGCCAAGTTGCCTGGGCAGGTCTCGAACCCGCGGGCTCAGGCAATCCACTCACCTCAGCCTCCCAAAGCACGGGATTACAGGCTGAGCCACCAAGCCCGGCTGGATAGAAAATTAAACCGGCTACAATAGTCCCTTAAGCTAAAGCCTAATCCAGAGTAATGACTTCTCTTTAATTCTATGAAGGCTGAGAGAGTTGAGAAAGCTGGAGAAGAAAAGTTTGAAGCTAGCGGAAGTTGGTTCATGAGGTTTAAGAAAAGAAGCTGTCTCCATAACATAAAGCACAAAGTGAAGCAACAAGTGCTGCTGAAGAAGCTACAGCAAGTTATCCAGAAGATCTAGCTAAGATATTTGACAAAGGTGATTTTCAACAACTGATTTTCAATGTAGATGAAACAGTCTTCTATTGAAAGAAGATGCCATATAGGACTTTCATAGCTAGAGAGGAGAAGTCAATGTTTGTCTTCAAAACTTTAAGGATAGGGTGATTCTTGTTGGAGGACAATGCAGCTGGTGACTTTAAATTGAAACCAAAGCTCAGACCTGGCATAGTAGCTCAAGCCTGTAATCCCAGCACTTTGGGAGGCCAAAGTGAGAGGACTGCCTGAGACTACGGATCCAAGACCAGCCTGGGCAACTTGGTGAGACCTCATCTCTGCAATAAATCAAAAGATTAGCTGGACATGGTAGCATGTGCCTGTAGTTCTGTAGTTGGAAGGTTGAAGAGGAAGGATTGCCTGAGCCCAGTGGGTTGACCCTAGGGTGGCTGTGAGTGTGCCACTGCACTCCAGCCTAGGTGACAGAGTGAGACTCCAACTCAAAAATAAAAAAAATTGAAGCCAAAGCTCATTTACCATTCCAAAAATTCTAGAACCCTTGAGAGTAATACTAAATCTCTTCTGCCTATGCTGTATAAATGGAAAGATAAAACCTAGGTGATAACACATTTGTTTACAGCATAGCTTACTAAATAGTTTAACCCCAGTGTTGAGACTAACTGCCCAGAAAAATAAAAGATTCCTTTAAAAATATTACTGCTCATTTAAAATGCACCTGGTCACCAAAGAGCACAGATGTACAGAATAAGTCACCATGCTCAATGTCATTAAGAACATTTGTGATCCATGGAAGTTAAAATAGCAACATTAACAAGAGTTTGGAAGAAGTTGATTCCAACTCTCATGGATGACTTTCAGGGGTTCAAGACTTTAGAAGAAGTAACTGCAGATGTGGTAGAAATAGCAAGAGAACTAGAAGAGACTGAAGATATGACTGAATTGCTACAATCTCATGATCAAGCTTTAATGGATGAGTTGCTTCTTATGGCTAGGCAGAGAATGTGGCTTATTGAGATGAAATCTACTCCTGGTGAACATTGTTGAAATAACAACAAAGAATTTAGAATATTTCATAAACTTTATTAACAAAGTAGTGGCAACTTTTCTCCAATTTAGAAAGAAGTTCTACTGTGGGCAAATGCGATCAGTATCGTATGCTACAGAGAAATCTTTTGTGAACGAGAGAGACAACTGCTTCCAGCAAATTTAATTGTTGTCGTATGTTAAGAAATTGCCACTGCTATCCCAGGCTTCAGCCACCACCACCCTAGCTGGTCAGCAGGCTTCAACAACGAGGCAAAGATCTTCCACCAGCAGAAATACTACTTGTTAAAGGTTCAAGTGACTGGTAGCATTTTTTTAGCAATACAGTATTTTTAACTAAGGTTTTTACATTTTTTTAGACATAATTATATAACGCACTTAATAGACAACAGTAGAATGTAAACAGTTTTTATAGGCACTGGGAAACCAAATAAATTGTGTGACTTGCTTCATTGAGATATTTACATTTCTGCAGTGGTCTGGAGTGGAACTTGCAATATTTTGAGGCATGCCTGTGTTTTTCTGCTAATTTAATCTGTAGTTTATCCTATCCATTGAGTTTTTAACCTCAACACTCTACAGTTTTCATTTCACATTTTATTTGGCTCTTTTTCACACCTTTTCCATACTACTCTAATTTTTCATTATGATTTTGTATTTTCTTTTATTTCCTTCATAATTTGAAGCAAGCATGTAATTATATTTCAGAGTATTATATCTTTGAGGTCAGTCTTAGGGTTTGTTGGGTCTTCTGCTCTTCCCCACAGTTGGCTTCTTCCCTCAAGTGACTGAAATATCTAATTGTGTTCCTCATCCTCAATTGCGTTTGTCCAATCTGGGAAAGTCTCCTAGGGACCAACTTGTAAAACATCATCCAGAACAGCTTCCGTTTTCCTTCAGCAAAAGATACCAGTGGTTTCAATGGTCCTGAGATTAGTTCTCATGTTGATTTCTCAGCTGTGGTTCTCACACTTCACAGGAAGCATGAACTCAGGCCACATGCAAATATACAGCTTAGACTTGTGGTTTTAATTCCTTGTGGGTGATATTTTTGTTCTATGCAGAAGTCTACAGAGAGGGCAAGCTTTCTGACACTTTTTCTTAGCCTGGGAAGAAAGATTTTCTAATCTATGAGGTCAAAGATTAAGGGGTTTGTCAAGGCACTTGACTTTCTGTAGGAGTACGGTTTTGTCTCTAGGGGCAAATACAGGTTGTAGCCAAATTTTCAAACCTCAATCTTCAACCCAGCTTCTTTGTCTTGCTCTTCCCCTGTGAGCTACTGCAGCCTCAGCCTCTACTTATTGTTCTGGCAGAATTTTCTTTCTTTGAACTTTGGCTGGGTACACTTACTTTTGTTGTGGTGGTTGTTATATTTTATGCAGCATTCTTACGTGCTTATTGTTAGTGGGTGGAAAGAGGAGGGAAGTAGATCACTTCTGACCTCACTTCAGTCCATCTCATTGCTGGAAATATTTTTGAGATGATTAAAGATTTAAATTATGAGGGTATATTGGTACCACATCACAGGAGCGAAACGTCTAAGCATCCACCATCCCTATGCATTGCTTTAAGACATGGTAGATGCACACAACTGCCTTAGCCCTTCATCGGAGGCTGCTACGAATTGCTATCAAATTTACACAGAGCCCACACAAATCAGTTGATTCACTGCTGGTGTCCCTAGCCATGCCTTGCCAGCTCCTTCCACTTCTATCTCTCTATACAACCAGTGATGATTTTTAAGGTGTTCATTTTTTTTTTTTTACAACTATCAACTTCTAAAACTTTAATGCCTGAAACCTAGACTGGAAGTAAAAATCTGATGTAAATTTAATCTCCTGAGGATGATAGTAAAACAAAAGATAAAACAGAACTGAAAAGCACATCCAAAGAATGTCAATGTTACCTCCTCTTTGGAGATCTGGCTGTCATCTCCTTGGTTTTCACATTCTCTGTTCATCTCCTTCTAAAATGGATCTTTAACCATTCCACACTCCTCCCACCTTCCTGCTCACATAAGTTGTGTCCTAGATGCGTAGGCTGGAAATTCTATTCTGAGAGTTGCTATTAATCCCACTTGGACGTGGCACTGTGCAGAAGACAGGAGTTAGCAGATTAACAAACAGTTATTCTAACCTCTCGAAATCCTCTTGTAGTTCAAAAGTTATACCAAAGAATCTTCTAGAATTATTGATATTTGAATATTATCAGCACATCTGACAGATTCCAGCTGTTATTTAGGGAAGCATATTAGATGAATGATCTTAGGATACGGAAGGAATAAGTCAGCAGTCAGTGCCACTATTAGTCGAAGAAGTCTCCTCTCAACAATATCTCAATTTCTCTCTCAATGACTAATTGCTTCCTTTTCCAACTAACTATTGTAAAAATTATTTCTTGCTGTTTGTTTTAAAATAACAGGAGCATAGGATACTTAGTTCTAACACAGTTTTTCATGATAAAGGTATTATCACATTATAAACAATTTTGGAAGCAAAAAGAAATAATCATCCATAATTCTAGCATTGTTAGTATTCTAATGAATTTTCTTTCAGGCTTTTCTTCTTTTAGCCTCACAATTTTTGTTCAAACATAGTTAAAACTGCAATACCCATGTATTTGTCATATATTTACAGGGCATTTAGGTTTCTAGGTATCTTAATTTTTTTTTTTTTTGTCGTCACAATAGCCCCTGAACTAAAGAAGGTAAAAATGCTTGGTCATATTTTCCAGAAAAGGAAACAGAGACACATACAGGCGTTTGTCAGTGAGTTACTCAGCATTACATGGAGAGACAGGAGAAGTCTGTTATTTCAAAGTGTTCTTCTTAGGCGTGTGTAAACCCAGGAATTCACATGTGCTATTTCAGTTCACACGAACTCATGGGTAGTGAGAACCAGAGCCACAGTTGAAATTAAAGGGAGAAATGTGGGAGGCAGAATCTTTGAGAAGTGGTGACTATGTGTCTAATCAGTGCATGGCCTATCCTGAAGCAGTAAGACCGATCTTGTGAGACATACGGTTATGAGGGGAATTCCATAAGATAAATTCCCAAAAATATCTTGGGTGATGGCAGTGATAGAATACGTGTATAGTCTCTGCTGAAACTGCTTCGATTGACATCTCTTATTTGGATTTACAAATTCTCTGTATTTTTCTTTTTTAAACTTAGTCTTCCTATTTTAATATTTTGCATCATTCATTCGTTGCATCAGTTTAACAAATGCTCTACTCTTTGAAGATTGCAGGAAGAAAATCTCATTCAAAGGACATCTTAGATAGTTTGGGTTACCATTTAGATTTCACTTTGGCTCACTGGCTATTTGACAACTTTCCCTAACTTTCCTACAGACCCTTGGTGTCTGAAGGGAGTCATATGCCCAGAGAAATCGTTAAGACAAAGAGAATCTGCACTGAATAGAAGATAGGTCGATGGAAAGAAATGTGACATACAAGCAGAGTAAAATGTTAATAATCGAATCTAGGTTATGGATAGATGGGTATTCACTGTGAAAATTATTTTAGCTTTGCTACATATTGACATTTTCATAATAAAATAATGTTTTAAAAAAACAGAAGAGTGGCTAAGTGTAGTGGCTCATGCCTGTAACTCTGGCATTAGGGAGACTGAGGTGGGAAGATTTCTTCAGGCCAGGAGTTCAAGACCAATCTAACCAACATAACAAGACCCTGTCTCTACACAAAATAAAAAATAAAACCTTAGTCAGGTGTGCGTGCTTGTAGTCCCAACTACTTGGGAGGCTGGAGCAATAGGATTTCTCGAGCCCATGTGTTTGAGGATATAGTAAGCTGTGATCACACCACTGCACTCCAGCCTGGGCAACAGAGCGAGACTCCATCTCTAAAATAAACAAACCAAGAGAGAGAGACGCCACAAGAAAAGGCTTTTCTGAGTAACAACAGTTACTGGATAGATTTGTTTTCCATCTCTCTTCATTTCTCCTCTTGCCATGTTCTTTTTTACCTTTATCAACTACTTAAGAACATCTCCCTAAAGATGACTGAATATGGTCAGAAAACATTGAGTCAGACCCATTATTGAGAACACAAAACTGAGTCCTAAAAAAAGGAAATTATTTGTCTAAAATAAAGTCAGTGCATGGTAGGTTCAGGAACAGAAGATTGGTCTCCTGTTCCCCAGATCATGAAATCCTAATATCCTTTCCTTCATAGAGATAACCACTTGGACTGCTTTCTTATGAAATCTTACCTGGCTACTATCCAGGAAACTTATGCATTTAAAAATTTTAAATGGAAGTTTAGAAAATGTTGGGGTGCTAAGGACTACCCATGAAGAAGGGCACCGAGGTGTCCAACAAAGAGGATGTGAAAGCTATTACAGGGACTTGATGCTGAGGTTGATATCTATGCTCATGATATATCTGGCTGTTATTTAGCTGCTGGCTTCTGTTCATAGAGGCTGGACTCCCTAGAGGAGAGGTCCTGCCTGTGTTTTCATTCACTAAGGTCATTTCACCTGCCCAATATTCAGACTGATGCTTTTATTTTACAGAATTAAGGAGATGGGGGAATTCAACAGCTATTTTCTGAGTTTCTACCATGTACAAGGCTCTGTGCCAGAAACCACAGGAAAATTAAAAAATGAGCAAAACACAGACTCAAGGAGATAGCAATCCTGCTAAGGATATGAAAGACATGAAAAGAATAAGTTAAAATTTTATATATCAAATTAGAGAAGACACATGACCTTTGTCCACCATAAAACCCTGCTTATTTAACAGTTTGACCCAAATGGGCAGAAAGGGATTTTTACATATAGTCCTGGAGTTCAGGAGGTTTCGCCTGAATAAAGATTATAACCAACTCCACGAAAATTTTTCTCCTTATGTCTGGATTTGAGTCAAAATATTGAATGCCCATGAAATTGCTCACTCTGACCTCCTAATTGCTAAATCCATTTGATTTTTAGTGTTCTCAGTGCTCCCTAGACTCCTTCCTGTCCACATTTAAGATGACTACTGCTCTGACCTCTGTGACATTACAGTGGTCCTGTGTCTTATTCAACCTCTCCAAATACATTTTAAAATATCCTTCCATAGCTCAATTCCTCTAGTAAGGCTTCTTCTTCCAAGGCCTTCCCGCCTACCATATCTTAAAAGCACAATCCATTCATGGTCTCTCCTCTCATTTCTGAGCAGATAACTACAAGTCTACATTTGTAGTATAATAACTTTGATGGAAAGTTCTACCTGGAACTCAAAGACCCCCTGCTCAACCTCTCTGTCCATACAGAATCATATCACCTTATCCACCCTCCCTCAGTTTTACCCATTTCCATATCACCAAGTTGTCATTTGTGATTTCTTTTAATTTTCCTAAACTAACCAGATGCCAAAATCTAATGATTCTTTCTCTTCATTCTTCCCTGGTCCAGGTCTTCATTACTTCCAATGGACAGCTGCCATCTCCCTGGTGGAGTTCCCACCTCCAGTGTCCTTCACTCTCACACCCAACACGTCCTGAAGTTCTATGGACTGAATGTTTGTGTTCCCCAAAATTCGTATGTTGAATTCTCAATTGTATTAGGAAGAGGGGACTTTGGGAGAGGGAGAAATGAGGTAGAGATGAAGTACAGCTCCCATGAAGGGATTAGTGCCCTTTAAGGGACATGGGAGAGCTTGTTTCCTTCTCTCTGCTCTCTCCACTATGTGAGGATACAAGAAGATCGCTATCTGTGAACCAGGAAGAATGCCTTTACCAGACACTGGATCTTCCAGTGTCTTGATCTTGGATTTCTCTGCCTTCAGAAATGTGAAAAGTATTTGTTGTTAAGCTCCCCATGCTGTGGTCGTCTGTTATAGCAGCCAAACTAAGACAATCACCTTGATGGAGTTCTCACCTCTAATATTCTCTACACTTGCACTCAATTAATTCCATTTATACCCATTGCCATATCAATCTTCCTAAAATACTTAAGGGTATGTATCATCACCTTGTTCAAAAACTTTCCCTACAGCTCATAAAATAATTCTGAAGATTTTAAACTGACTTCCAAGGTCCTCCACAATGAATTTCTGATTTTTTTTCTCATCTTGTTTCAAATGCAGCTAGTAGACAAAATATCCACTCAAGTCAAATGAAATTCCAAGCCTCCATTTTGACTTCATAATTTGCCAAATTCATAAGACACTGTAAATGAAATACACTGGTCAAATAAAGGCAGGGGCATGGTTTGAAGAAGAAACCACAGAGCATGAATCTCTAACTAGTCAATTTTTCATTCCAACCAGGGAATTCTTGCTCTCTCTCTTCTAATTGTGGTGACTTGTATCAGAGAAATAATAGAAAAACCATTTCAGTTTACAGGTTATTCTCAGGGTCATTCAAAGATTTTAGTTCCTTCTGAATTTGTCTAAAATTCCCAGACAGCACAAAACCATGCCAAAGGTTAACAAGAAGTCTGCCAAGAGAAGCTAAGAAGGGAGGAAAATTGTATTGGAAAAGAATGAGCTGAAAATGAACTAGTTGCTAGAATGCCTACCTAAAGTCCAGCAAGTTTTAGAAGCTTAAAAAATAGCCATTGTAAGTATTAAGCTTCATTCCCTTCAATGCTGAGCAGTTAGATTGGGAAAGTTATAAAAATTTTCCTAGAATGTGCTATGAAAAAGTTCTACCCTGCCGTGGACAGCATAGTCACAACAAGGTTTTCCAGGAAGCTGATAAAGACCTTGCAGCTCAAAGGATGGTCCCCAGACTGCCAGCATCAGCATCACTTACATTAACAATGCAAATGCTCAGGCCTCACATTAAGCCTATTGACTCGGTATCTCTAGGGCTGAGGCCCAGGAACTTGTGTTTTAATGAGCTCTCCAGGTAAGTCTGATGCACAATTAGGTTTGAAAAACATTGCCTCAACAAATGGTGGTGGTGATGGTGGTTGTATTCACAACTTCTGCACAGCAAGTGATGCTAGACTTTAATAACTTAAAATAACAAACATTGATCATCTCACACAGTTGTGAAGGGTCAGGAATCCTGGAGCTGCAGATACATGGGTGCTTGACCAGTTTGGAAGAGCCATTTCAAGTTCACTCACAGAGCCATTGGGAGTAGACTTCAGTTTCTTTTCATATGGGCCTCTCCAGAGGGCTGTTCAAAAAACATCGCAGTTAACTTCTCTTGCTTCAAGTTATCCGAGGCAGAGAACACATTCGAGGCAGAAAACACAGTCTTTTTATAAGCCAAGCCTAGAAGTTGCAATCCATCACTTCTTCCATATTCTGTTTGTTGCAAGTGGGTGAATAGGTCCACCCCACTCTCAGGAGGAAAATTTTCTTGACAGAAAGAGTATCAAAGACTTTATGAATGTCTCTTTAAAACCACCTGAGTGGTGTAAAGCATGTCTAAAAACCTTTAATATCACCTAGCATCTGAGGCATTCTGTTTTAATTAATGTTTCCCCAGCAAGAGATCAAGAGACATCTTAAGAAATAGTTCACTCTTCCTAGAGCAAACAACTACCCTAATCATCTTTTGTTGTTGTTTTGTTTTATTTTGTTTTACCAGTAAACTTATTGATACAATTAATAATCGTTTTCACGGCTAGCACTGAATGAAAGAACAAGTATTTGTTTGATAGCTTGACCTACTCAGCATGCTATTTATTCATGGAACTCTATTTATTAGGAACACCCTGATTCTGCCCAGCCTGTACTGGAGGAGATCTTGCTAGTCTCCAGCATTTCAAGCTATTATTCGTTCTCAGTTTCCAATTGGTCCATGGGGCTGCTTTCTGGTTGCCTCACTAGAGAAGACCTGCCTTCCCCAATGCCTTCCACTCTGAAGAGCCTTTAGGTCTGACAAAAAAAAAAACAGAAAAGATAACTGCCTCCTCCTGGGACAGAAGAAAAACGAAAGCTTGAGGATACTCATAGCAATAGTAATGCCCACAAGATGTCCTTAATCAGTATTTATATAGACCAGGACAGAATACATATAGAACAGTACAATTTTAGGCTTGGAGGGAACCAATGGAAATAACTGAATATGACATTTTTATTTAGAAAAATGAAAAAAATCTCAGTCACAGAAAGATCAAGAAGTCTTGAATAAGTTTACTAATAATTAATAACACAGTCAGGACTACAAAGTGCTTTATTATCAAAGTAATTATGACTACCATTTGCATCAAGTTCAGACCTCAGTTTCTATGTCTAGCGACTATTTTAAGGGAGCCAAGACATTTTGATTTGGGGTATGTGTGTATAAGTGTGTGTGTGTTGGTAAAAGACTTCTTAGAATAACTGTTAATCCAGAACCCAATAAAAATGTACCTGCTCACGCTACCAGAGGGAGTATTTGATGCAAATTTTCCAAAGGGTAATTCTGCAGTAGCTGTCAAGAGCCTTAAAAAATGTATATACAATTTTACTCAACCATTTTTCTTCTGAAAAGTTATCCTAAGAAAATAATCATGAGTGTGTATTAAAGATTTAACAACAAGGAGTCCACTGCCATTTTATTTGCCATAATGATATACTGGAATCAAGTTAAACATTCAACAATAAGAAATGCCTGAGTGACTTATGGCACATCCAGATAACAGAATCCATGCAATCTTTTTTTTAAAAGTCAGGGTTTCCACGGTGGTATTTGAAGATTTATTCAATCCAATCTGGAGCCTGGACTTGGTCTTTGTGTCTACGTACCCAGTAGAGTGCTTGACACAGAAAGTGACTTGATAATACTTAATGAATGAGTAAATTAGTGAATATCTGTTAGATTCTCAGTCTGACCCCAGACACATCCCAATAACAAAATCTTACGCAAGTAAGAGGAATTACAGAGACTATATCAACACATTTGTGGTCGGCAAATTTTTAACTTTTCAAATACTGAGAGTGGGTGAAAATAAAAAAAAAATCTGAAACTGGTTGCCACAAACTTCTGTCATTAAGCACAAGTGAAATGGTCTTTTCTAAATTGTCACCTGTTTTGCAGTACAGCTGAAAGTTGCAGACATATCCAGTATTTGCCTCAGACACCACTCTGACTAGCATTCTGTACTTTTATTTTTATTCAGATTATAAACCGAATATATATATTATATATAATATATATTTATTCATCTACATTGCATCATTACATCATTGTCTGTCTCACTATCACTAATAAGTTCACTGGATTCGCCTTCGACCTCGGAAATCTCATCAGCATATATTTCTTCATTTTCCATAACTGTTGTAAATTATTTTTAACATTGAAGTATGAGCCCTGAAATAACAAAATACAAGTATACAACACTAATCGCAACAAAATAATGACCAACTTGTAACTTTTACCAACTACATAAATCAATAACAACATTGCAAAGTTGATATCAGATAATTATGTCAATTAACTTTCTCTCTCCTTACCTCACTAGTCATTTTCAAGCAAAATATAATAACACATACATATGAAAGCGTTGCAGCATTCAGAAACAGAATTTGCAAAGATGTAAATTCACATTAGCGGCAACCAGGAACAGAATTTGGAATGATGTAAATTTGCGTCAACGATTGCGATTGACTTAATACAATTACACGCAAGTACGTCTATTATTTGAATTTGAATTACTCCATGTATTAAAATAGATATTGATTTTTTTATTAAATATGCAGGCAACATGTAGGTGCCTGATGTCTACTAGAAAAACACTTTATTATTAGATAACCTAAACATTTTTGACCATATCAAATAGTTAGGTGTTTTTTAAATTTCCAGATGCCTAGCACCGTATATTTTTTTGGTAGAAATTCAAACATTCATATAATTAGACCCTGTTTTCCATTCATATAAAATTTTTCATAGTAGTTGTTTCAGTATCATAAAGACATAGAAACACTATCAAGGTTCTACCTGTATAAAACAGAGTGTAAATACACACAATCATTTTGGAGTCTATTTGGCAGCATGTATTAAATGTTCACAGTTTCTGACCTTATGATTCTATTTCTGGAAGTACTTTCTAAACAACTCTTTCTCAAATATGAGAAACAGCATCACAAAGTTTTCCATCAAAAGTATCATAATAGTCCCATATTATAAACTAAACATATGATAATAATTATGATATATTCTTAAAAGAAGTTTTGTAAGTCATTATAATATTTATAAAAAGCCTAACAACGTAGTTAGAAAATATTTAGACTATGTTCCTAAATCATGAAATCAACATAAGAGATTATATATATAGTATAATTCTAATTAGGTCCAAACCAAAACAAATATGTGATACATAGTAAAATGCCTGGGAGGAAATACAACAAACTGGTTGCAAGGCTTCTCATTTTTGCATTTGCTACATTTTCTGTAACAGGGGAGCATATATAGTCTGTTGTGCTTTAATGTCAACATACGCATTCCTAAAATCACTGTGCCATATAAAATTGCACAGATAAAAATCCACAGGGCTTGGGAGGAAATGGGGTGCACCAGGTCCCAACCTTTTTGACATCAGGGACCAGTTTTGTAGAAGACAATTTTTTCCACAGACTGGAGAGGGGAGAGAGGAGGGAGATCATCAGGCATTAGATTCTCATAAGGAGTGTGCATCCTAGATCCCTCCCATGCACAGTTCACAATAGGGTTTATCCTCCTAAAAGAATCTAATGCCACTGCTGATCTGACAGAATATAGAGCTCTGCTTATTAACTGTTATTAACTGGCCCGGTTCTGGACCAGTACCAGTCCATGGACTCTGGGGTTGAAGATCCCCCAAGGTTAGGGTACAACACTCAAAAACGCCATTAGTGGCACATTAAAAAAAAAGAAAGATAAGAACCTAATAACAATGGCATAGTTTTACATGCTAATAATCAGTAAGTCTAGAAATTCCACAGGAAAAATGACGCTTTGATAAAGCCCTAGAGTTTTCTTGTGGAAGTGGACATTGGAAGGGCTGCAGCCCGTGAGTTATTGTGGAGTAGCAAATGGAAGGTTATCTAAAATGAGATCATCAAAATATAACATTGTGCTCCATAAGTATACACAATTATTGTCAGTTAAAAAAAATTAATAGAAATAAAAATAATTTTCAAAATTTGAAAAATAATAAAGTAAAATCAGACCTAATACCATACACCAGACATGGATGAGTGCGACTCAGAATGTGCACAGTGAACTGAGGTAGTTGGTAGGTGGTCAAAGCACGTATGTGTGTGTGCTTGTGTATTCCTGGGTTCAGCTGGGTGTAGTTTTCTGTACTTATCTAGTGTTTTTGTGAATAAAAATACACGTAAGCAAATGTAAACTTCATGTGATGCCCAAATATATTCTGATATATTAATCTCATGGGAACATGTGATCCTGATATATTAACCCCATGGGAACAAATTCACTTTTCAATACAACCATTATAGTATCATTGAACAAATTTACATGTATATAACACACACTTATATATGTATTATATATACATAATAGAAGAAACTGCCAAATACATAAATTTTAACATGAGCTAATAAAAAAATATTTCTAAAATTGTCTATATACTCTACCCTATCTCAAAACAACTAGTCACACAAATACAGAATAGACATGAATCTATCAAAAAAACAGTCAAAACAATATTTTACTATTCAAATAAGTTATGCTACATCAGTGTTTTGAGGACTTATCTTAAAAGCATTATTCGGTGATTAGAATAGCTACAGAGCTGTTTTAATAAACTTTGGTCTATCAGATAAGTATTGGGCCGAATGACCCCAAGGTTATTTTCAATGTTAATAATGAGATTTTATGATAGTGAACATTTTTCTTAATAATAAGGTACTTTATTTTTAAATAAGAATAAATAAGCTCAGTTCCCAGAGGGTCGAGATTTAGTATAAAGCCCACAAATTTCAAACAGGAGTTGAATATCATAAAAGTAAATTCAGTCACACCATTCTGAGCTTAAATATTTCAAATTTTCAAAAATATGTCTAAAATTAAGTCTAAATTACTTTCTTTTGATTACAGATGACACCTATTTCCTTGAACTAATGTCTGGGCATTTCTGTGCCAATAGAACATAACCCTTTTTATTTTTTAAATGTCACCTGAGCACAGTGTGAAGTTTTCTTCTCATTTTAAAATTACCTAGCCTTAAACAAACAGACAGAAACAAGGGTTTTCCAGGGAAACAATTTATCAAAATGAACAAATGAAAGGAAGTTCTCTTCCTTTTTTATCTGATGGATGTTATAAAAGGGGAAACAACTCATTTGGCAAAGTATAGTACATCATCACTCAAATCTGAGTTCAACAGTTCAAATTTTTAGAGGCCTTGGGGAGGAAGAAAAAGAACTTTCTGTTTTCAAGGAAAATGATTTTGCCTGAGCCTTCAAAACTGAGCTAGCATATTCTACAAAATTCTTATAATAGGCATACATGAGAGTCAGATGTCCTAATCAATGTATTGAAGTTGCTTAAAAATCCAATTACTATTTGATTTTTAAGACCTTCCTGTTTTGAAGGGCAATACTTTTGCCGGAATTTTTACAACTGTGCTCACAATTTATGATAATAGATATTTACATAAGCCAGATGTCCAAATGAACATAAATAACTACTTCAATAAGCCATTATTTATTTGCTTTTTTACAAATGAAAAGGGAAACATGCTTGCAAGAACAGAGCCAAAATATAATCTGTCCATTGATGTGGTCTGCTAAACAACCAAGGTGTTACACATGCAATGAAACCTTTAGTGCCCAATGCATTTCTAAGCAGTTAATAATAATCACCTTTTTATGTTTGCATAGTACTGCTTTCTCATTCATTATATTATTTGATTAATGATTTCCATGCTTTCTCTCCATAGAAATCAATAAGCCATATGTGAAATACTGTCGTGTCTTTTTGAATGCCTTAGTTTTAAACAAACGATGTCATACAGAGTAACCTCCAGCCTGCACAGATTCACATTTGTTCTTTGATAATGTGTAAGTAGCCTGCACAGTTCATGAGATTCAGTCATTTGTTAATTTTGTAGAGGCAGAGTGTTTAAATTCCTGTGAAGATGGTATAGCCATTCATTCTCTAGAAATGGGGGGAAATGCATCTTTGCGAAAGAAGGCCAAGTGAACAAAATTATGGAGGAAATTGAAAAGGGAATAAATTGAGGGATGAGGAAATTCACTGGAAACCCATGGCCATAGCGACACATGTCTCGGGAGACGTGGAGGAGCAGGTACAAAAATTTCGCATCTGTATGTTTCAGGACTCACAAAAGTCTCCAGAGTCATCCCCTGAAAATACACAGCTTGACCCGTAAGAAAATCTGAAACCACTTTTAAATCCCATTCCCCTGCACGCTGGCCTTTTTGCTCTTTTATCGTTGGGCCTCTGAGGCATCCAATCAGTGGTACTTTCTCTTGCATCTTTCCCTTCTAGTGTTCTATTTTCTCCTTTGTTGCAATGTGGAGTTTCTGATCATACAATGAAATATTCTAAAGTTCTGTCACATCAAGCATCACATGGAGGCTGGCTTTATTTTGAGCAGAATATTAGAAAAGTAAGGATCCTGTGCACTTACATGTTTAAACTTAAGCCAACAGCTTTTTAATTCTTCAGTTTTCTGGACTCCCTATCTCTTCCCCTTTCCCTTCTTCTTCACCCACTCCAGGTACATTTTCCTTATTCTGTCACCATGCTCAAAAGGCCCATTCTTAGACGTTTGTGTGGACTATAGAGGACACTCATGGTGAAATAAATAAATCATTTGCAATATTCCAATGCTAAACCTAAAGAGATGCCATGAAGATAGTTGCTGAACTGACATAGAGTAATTCCACTTATTTTAAGCAATATTCAACTTAAAATGTCCTCCAAGTTTTTTCTCCTCTATAAGTTGGAAAGAAATTGTCACTATCAACTAAATGAGAAATTGAACACTACAACAATGTTTAAATTCTTTTTCCCTTGAGCAATAAACTTGTGAGTCAGACAATAAAGGAATACATCGATTTGGTGTTCTCACTCTAAAGGGTTTTGTTTTTAATGTTTTCTCACCATCACCATGACTTCCAGAGAAAAGAAAGGAGAGTATCAGGAGCATGGCAAAGTGTGTCTGGATTTTATCTGATATTTGGTATGCATAGTGAGGAAATAAGAATCTGTCACCAGCCGGGCTCGGTGGCTCAGCCTGTAATCCTGCAACTCTGGGAGGCTGAGGTGAGTGGATTGCCTGAGCCCACGGGTTCGAGACCTGCCTGCGTAGCGAGACCTCATCTCTACAATAAATCAAAAAATCAGCCGGGCGTGGTAGCACGTGCCTGTAATTCCAGCTACTCGGAAGGCTGAGGCGGAAGGATTGCCGGAGCCCCAGCAGGTCAAGGCTGCGGTGGCCAGGAGCTGCCACTGCACTCCAGTCTGGGCGACAGAGCGAGACTCCAACTCAAAAAAAAAAAAAAAGAATCTGTCACCATGGTGATTCCTAAAAAAATTCTCATAATTGACCTTCCATACGACCCAACAATCCTCCTTCTGGGAATATACCCAGAGGAACTCAAATCATTCTATGAAAAAGATGCTTGCACACACATGTTTATTGCAACATTACTCACAAAAGCAAAATTTGGAACCAACCCTGTTGCCCATCAAAAGTGGACTGGATAAAGAAAATGTGGTATATATACATGGTGGAATATTACGCAGCCATAAAGAAAAATAAAATTATGGACTTTGCAGCAACTTAGATGAATTTAAAGCCTATAATACTCAGTGATCTATCACAGAAACAAATATCTGAGTACCACATGTACTCACTTATAAGTGGACCCTAAACACTTATAATACTACAAGAAAGGGATTGGCAGTAGTGGGACACTGCTGGGGGGTGGGGTGCACACAACATCAATAAAAGTACTCGATCTCAAACCAGGTGAAGTGGACACCAAAGAGAAGCCCAAACTTCACCTGTATGATGACCACATATGTACCTAACCCTGAATTTTACCCCACATCTTTAAAAGAAAAAGAATATGTCACTGATGAAAAAATAGCCAATAGTTGAAACTTTTTAAAAGATTTCAATGTTGGTGAGAGAAACCATGATGAACGCCTTCATTCTCTCATGGAACTTTCAAGCAAGTGTTCAAAAAGATGCAGATTCTCACAGCAGATGTGTCTCTCTTTTCACACTTGTAATAAAGTTTAGAATAAGCAGGTACAAATGCTGCCTTGAAAAACAGTCACTATGCTTTTGCCAAATTAAAAAAAAAACAGGCATATCAGATGCTACACGGCTACATGTATTTAATAATTAATGGTGGTAACCATAAGCATCCATCCAAAGAGTACAATCTGCAATTTCAAAAAAGGAAAAGGAAAAAATTAAAAAGGAAGGAGACAAGGAAGCAAGCAAGAAAGAAACAAAGGCAGCCAGACTTAGCTAAAACCGTCTGATAAAAAAACCTTTGATCAAGTCACTATGCATAACCACAGCAGTGCAGACCCAGGATATATAATGCAGCAACCAGAATAAAAGCACACTAAACATATTTTCATTCCTCCTTTCATCAAGGGAACTTTTATTTACATGGATGACTAGCCATAATGGTCACAAAGCAAGTATCAGGGTATCATTACACGACTCAAGTCTAGGAAAGAAACAGCATAGGCTAGACAGCTACATGAATGAAGTTCATTACATGCTTTTTGTCTTCTGATTGCATTTCTGTTTACTCATCAACAAAACGCATGCTGCCTGGTTTCTGTCATACCTCAAAAACCCACCTGGTTTCAAAGTCACCAACAACTTCCTGACAAGGCAAATACTCTCAAACCTCTGCTCAATCTTTCTGCAGTATTTGATATCACTGACCTTGAAACCATCCCCTCACCACTATTTTATTATTAAAAGTTTAAATACAGAAAGAATTTGAAAAATTTTGCAACAAACATCCATTTACCTTCCAACTATGTTCTAAATATACATTTTTCTGTACTTGTATTGCCACATATCTATTCATCATGTCACTGATGAAAAAATAGCCAATAGTTGAAACTTTTTAAAAGATTTCAATGTTGGTGAGAGAAACCATGATGAAGCGCCATTCCTCTATCCATCCATCAATCCATCTTTTTAAAAAATGTGTTTCAAAGTAAATCATAGACATAAGTGCAGCCCCTTCTAAACACTTCTGCATGCATGGCATGAACTACAGAAACCCTTTCTTTGGGGCTAAAATATAAACATACCTTCCTGGTCCTGCTTGCTTTCCATCCTCTCCTTGTACTGTGCTAAACACTTTCACATCTTGGCTGTAATACCAACTGGCAGAACCCCACAATCATGTCCTGGGGAGACTCCCAAATCTAACTTACTTGTGAACACCAGCTTACCCTGAGCACTTCCCTGGATGCCTGTTATTCCCCTGTCTGCGTTCCTTAACACAGTTAGAGTTACTAATACATATTCAGATAGTATTCCAGTCCTCTCCCTGCCCTCAGCCCTAGCATGCCACTCAGTGTTATAATTCCTACCACCAAAATGTCTAGCAAATCTTTCCCCCACTTCCCATGCACAGTACCCTGCTCCCATTTTATACCTCCATCATCTGTCCTCTAGATTCTTTAACAAACACCTACCTGAGCATGCATGCATATGCTACTGAGGATTAGGTCTTCACAGAGAACCAGTCTCCCACTTCATCAGTCTCCCACTGAAAGCTCTCGATACCTTCTCCCCAGACCTTCCTGCAGAGCTGCCAACGTGGTAGCCACTCATGAGGTTATTGAGTTCTTGAAATGTAGCTAATGCAAATTGAGATGGGCCCCAAATGTAAATTACTAACTAGATTTTTGAATACTAGCATAAAAATTTGCAAGATATTTCACTAATAATGTTTTAGTTTGATTACATGTTGAAATGATAATATTTTAGATGTTGGTTTAAATTATAATTGCTAAAATTAATTTCACCCCTTTGTTCTTATCTTTTCAAGGTGGCTACTAGAAAGTTGAAAATTGCATATATGGTTCCCATTATATTTCTGTTAGACTGTGCTAAACTAGAATAATTCCATACTTCTTAAATATGTTATTTAATAATCTTCAAGAGTCTTTTCTTCCCAACTTGATGTCTCACTTTTCTCCTGTAGAGACAGAATGGTGAATAAAACATCATTGTGGGATTGTTTCTCAGTACAGAGGTTAGGTGACAATGAGTATGACCACAGTATGAGTATACTGTGTCCTCTATTACTCCTTCTGAACGCTTTACATGATGCCCAGGAATTTAAAAAGAAGAAAAAAAGGAGAGAAGGAGATTTATAAACTAAAAACACTCAAGTACAAAGTCAATGAAACATCAAAAACCAATTATTAAGCTTTAAAAAAAAGACTGGTCACTACTTTGATAGTTGTTAGTAAGATGACTCTTTCAAAACAGAATGCTTGCAGTTGAGCATAAAAATCACATTTCTAGAAAATATCATTATCCCAAACAACTCTGCATATTTCAAGCATACAGATCACGTGACATGTAGTTCTAGGATGGACGGCCTTTTATTCTCACCCAGTCACAGGAAGTTCTGTTATTTCCCATTGAGTGGGAGGTTAATCACCCACATTATGCCTTACTAATATTATCAATAATGTTAGTTGTGGGTACTCACCTGAGAGTGACAAGTAAATAAGGGCAGAGCACATGTGATGTTTGAAGCCTTTAGCTTAGCCAAGAAGACTGCAAATTATAGCCAGTGGCTTTGCAGTTTTAGTCAATAAAGTTTTATTGGAACAGAGCCACACTCATTCATTTCCATAGTGTCTATGGTTGCTTCCATGCTACAAAAGCAGAGTTGGGTGGTTGTGACAAAGACCACATAGCCCACAAAGCTTAGAGTATTTACTATCTTTCTTTCTCTAGGGGAAAAAAAAGTGCTGCCCCCTAGCCTAAGGGGTCACTTAAAAATGTTTTTCATTAAACTCATAGTGTCTCAGCCTGTAATCCCGCACCTTGGGAGGCTGAGGTGAGTGGATTGCCTGAGCCCGCGGGTTCGAGACCCACCTGGGCAACCTGGCCATCTCTACAATAAATCAAAAATCAGCCGGGCGTGGTACGTGCGCCTGTAGTTCCAGCTACTTGGAAGGTTGAGGTGGAAGGATTGCCGGAGCCCAGCAGGTCGAGGCTGCGGTAGAAAAAAAACCTCATAGTGGACTCTATTATGTGAAAGGTAAGTACAGTTCAAAGCTTGGGAATATAAGATTGAACACTGAAGTTTAGAATTCATAGCAGAGAACACTCACACTTAGTGTTTCTAGGGAACCTGAACATACTCATTTTGGCTTCTTTTTATTTTGATTAACTAATTAATTGATTAATTAATTTTCAAGAAACAGGGTCTTGCTCTGTGCACAATCATAGCTCACTACAGTTCCTAACTCCTGGACTGAAGCCATCTTCCCACCTCAGCCTCCCAGGTAGCTAGGACTAGAGGCACCCCACCATACTCAGCTAATTTTTAAATTTATTTGTAGAGATGAGGTCTTGCTATGTTGCCCAGGCTGTGGTCTCAAACTCCTGGTCTCAAGCAATCCTTCCACCTCAGCTTCCCAAAACGCTATGATAGCAGGTGTGAGTCACCGTGCCAGTCTCACTTTAATCTTTTTAAACATGACTTCTGTGTACACCCGTCAGTGTTTTTCAAACTTTCTTTTTCTTTTGAGATCCACTGTAACAAATACATTTTACATCCAATTATTTCTGCACATACTTGTCTAAATAAGCAAATAACAAACAGAGCCAAGTTTGTCATCATAATACTTGCCTTGTTTACTACACGGGATCTACTCTCTTATTTTGTCCTATTTAGTTCATTTTATAAACAGTTCCATTTTTTTCAATGATAAATTTTAGCATACATGCATGTCTTGTAACTCACAGTTGGAATAACTCTTGGTCCACACCAGCTGTGTATTGTCTAACTCTAATCTTCACCCTACATCATAGGTTGTAAACGAAAAGTCATTCACCTCAGTTGAGACTGAATTGCTCCTCCATGAAGACTTTTGTTTGTTTTGGTTTTGGTTTTTAATATGTGAATTATTCTCCAATATGTTTAAAAAACTCAATATTTCAAGTTTCTTTGGAAAAGTCTGAGGGCATGGCCATAAGAATCCACTTTCTTCCTTGGTAACAATCAGTTGAAGCAGAGAAATGGTTTTTACAAGACCTGTTCTCCAACTTGCCACCCTTTGCCACAGGGCAAATGCACCTGAAAATCCCAAGAATTTTCATCACAAGCATTAGCTCCCCGTGATCTCTCCCCATATAAATATAAAACAGATCCAATCTGTTTTCTTTCCATCATTAAACCCTAGCAGGGTATTCTGGTAGGCCCTCTGGCTTTGGGGAAAGACTTTTTAAGCAGATATTGTTGCAATCCAAAGGCCCCCTACACCAAGAAGAAAGAGTAAGACCTCATTAGAAAGAAAAGCAAGGGGTTTTTATTAAAAAAAAAAAAAAAAAAAAGCAAAAGAAAAGAAAGAAAACCCATTAACATTTGATAAAAGAAACTACAAGAATAAATAGAGTTTACCAGGAAATTTAAAAAAAGAAAAACAGATGCAAGTTTTTGTTTACTTTGTGAAAAGCCTTGTTTATGAAATGAAATCACTGCATCGCTGCTTCGTGTTCCCCCAGCCAGAACTTCTCAAAACATGAAGTTAGAGCAAACATGGCTTCAGTTAAGAAAGGTGATGAGAGGAGCAGTTAGCTCTGAGAATGTAACTTTAGTTGCAGCTAAATCCTGCTCCTTTTGTTAAATACCTGAACTTAATGAGAATCTGCAAAGATTTATGACCGTAACAAACACATCATTTCTGACTTTGTCATTCAAACCATCTTGGCAACTTTGATATTTTCTAGTGAAAGGAGAGCTCTAATCCAAGTAAGAACTCTGAAAACGGGAAAAGAAATTTTATTCCCATAATTTGATTGATTACTTCCTTCTCTGAACACTCAAGAGAGAAAAAGCAAACTTTTTCCTGTCTGTACTCGGATTTCTCCTACTAATCTTTTACAAGCAGGCAATGGCCATAAAACACAAATTACTTTTCAGAATCCAAAAACCAATCATACTAGCTAGGTCCTCATATCTATAAGCATCAAAATACTGCAGAAAACATCCAGTACAAAAAAACAGAAATTTAAAGATGAATTGACAACTGATCCAGTTCAATTAATTGCTCTAATTAACCTCCGGGCAAAGAAAAAAAAATGCTATGAGATGGGTTCCATTCAAGGGATATTTTTGTCATTGCTACAAATTCTCCAAAACTAAATTTTTATATTTTGGGGCATGCAATTGTTTCCCACTTGCATTCTTCGGAATTATACCCTTGGAATTAGAAACCCTGAGTTCATGTCTTTTAGCTTAACTTTCAGCATGGCACTTCTGTTTCTGCCTATGGAAAAGACAATCTTTAAGATACCTCCTACCTCCAACATCCTATCTGTTTATGATTCAATCTTACTGGCACTAAAGGAAGTTCAAATCAACAGTCATGTCTTATGTGGCTAATGGCCTGACCACTCCAGTAATGGCTTGTTGCTAATAATGACCAGCTGGCAGGAAATCAATTAGACAAAGGCTATTAATAACAATAATAATGAAGATAGAGTGGTGCTTGGGATAACAATTGGGTTGTGCTCTCATTGGAGGTATTAACATAATCCAAAGGTGTAAATGAAGAGTAAAAAAGACAGACTGGCAGTGACTCAGCAATGTTTCGGGAGAGCACAGGATTGGGGGTTCTCTACAGTGCAAAAGGGACCCTAGGGTTGCATGGTGACACCATCCACTGCTAACAGGCCACCAATTCACCTTGCTCCAGTTCCAGGAGCAGTTAACATCCTTCTGATTACATTTCTGAGAATATTTTGTCTTCCTCAACCAGCAGTTTAGAAGGAGAAAACTTGCTCATTTGGTCTATTTAAGAGTGGTTTTAGTGTGTGTTTATTTTTGTAAATAAATGGGAAAATGCCAGTTGAATGGCCCAAAATTCTCAACAGGATATGTTCTGTGATTACATTAGACTACTTCTTTTAATAAGAGAGAGAAGTTGACAAAAATAGAGATAGTTTTAGTTATTCCATAATAGATCAATAAACTCACATGGATATTTAAGTACTTTATAAAAAATTCACTTTTTCAACCATATTTTGATGTACTGCCCAATTTTCTAACTAAAGATCCAAGACCAGAATCAAACATGTCCAACTCATTAATGGGGCAGTCTTTCAATCCCCTCCACCTTTGAGACACTGGTGGCTTGCTATTTAGGCAGGAACTACATACAGGCAATTCTGCCAGAGAACATTATGGTTGTGAAGCACTAGTCTGCTGGAGGTGGGCAAACCTGGATTCAGCAACAATTCTACTATGTAGTTAGCTCTGTGACCTTGGGAGAGTTACTTCTCTCCGAGCCTCTGTTTTCTGATCTATACAATGTGGAACATAATAGGACCTCCTTTAAAATATTAATCATATTAATAACATTATTCAAACTATATGCAGCAAATCATCCAGCACATAGGGAGGGATCAACAAATTTAGTTACCATAACCTTACATCTAAAATAATAGATTTCACCAAAGATACACTGCAGGATCCAAAAGGTGTGTTATTTTTAAAAAGATTCAAAATGCATGAAGAAAAGTATATGTATACCCGCTAAAATGGGAAAATACCAAACGACAAGTAGAGAATGGTATTAAATCACAAAAATTATTTTTATCTACATAAGCATGTGCAGCCTGTCCCTTGCACGAAAGAGGTTTAAAAAACTGATCCAATACAGATATGTGTATCAACAATGAAAAGGAAATACTGTTCGCACCTTAAGAGTCTCTAGATGGAGTGGGTGTTGTTTTACTTTGCTTAAGTTAAAACGAATGTGAATAGAACTATTTTTACATGTGTTAAAAATATCAAAGGAAATGTTTTTAGGGAGATTTTCATTACTCTATTCGACCAGAAGCTCAGCTATCAGATACACAACTGCATGTTTATAAACAGAAGCAGAAAATGATGGCACACCACCGAGGCAGGACCTTTGAGTCTGATAATGCCGGCAGCCCCGGCAGAGCAGTTCCTGTAAGGTAAATCCCCATAGTCAGAGGATGCCCTGGTCCTGGTCCTCCAGGACTCTGGAGGTTGAACTTTCTCTCTTCATGCCTCTTCCTTGAATGCAGGAATTGCTCCAGGTCTGTTTGGCTTCTATGCCTGGTTTCATAAGCCATAGTGTCTAAATCAAAGGTTAAAGCAGGTCAAGTAAGCAGACAGAACATATACGCTGACCTGGAAAATCTGAACTGTTTTGTCTTAGCCCTAAGGAATGCCCACAGCCCTGGCCCCATCTCTTTACCCTATAACCAGGTTTCTAACACCTGCTCCCCCTATGTTTGTGGCAGAAAATAAAAAAAGTCCAAATCAATTTTCCTCTTCAGTACTTTGTGTCCTCAAAGACCTGTGATTTACATTGGAGTTTTTGCTCTTTATCACAGGAAGGAGTCAGTCAGGGGTGGGGACCTTTCACACCTTCTTCACTTTCACAGTCATAGAAAAGAGAGAGAGAAAGAAAGAAAGAAGAAAGAAAGAAAGAAAGAAAGAAAGAAAGAAAGAAAGAAAGAAAGAAAGAAAGAAAGAAAGAAAGAAAGACAGAAAGAAAGAAAGAAAGAAAGAAAGAAAGAAAGAAAGAAAGAAAGAAAGAAAGAAAGAAAGAGAAAGAAAGAAAGAAAAAAAGAAAGAAAGAAAGAAAGACTCTCTGTGCTTGGTTCAGAAACAAGGGAGTAGGAAGGAAGCCATGAGCCAATGATATTATGAAACTACCTGAGGGAAAGATAGGTATGTCTGGAAGCAACAGGTGCTGGCAGGGGAGGGGAAGCTGGCAGACCCAACCCAGGGCCTTCTGAAGGAAAAAGAGAAAAAAAAAAGCATGGAATAAAAAAGAATTGGCACAAAGTATGTCAGTATGAACCCTCATCTTCTGACACCTGTTAGGCTCCTCCTGTCTTCTTTGCTGTTTACACTTTTGGTTTTAGAATATCTTTAGGGCCAGGTGCAGTGGTTCATGCCTATAACCCCAGCACTTTGGGAGGCCAAGGCAAGAGGAATGTTGAGCCCAGGAGTTTATAACCAATCTAGGCAACATAGCAAGATCTCATTTCTACAAAAAAATTTTTTTTAAAAATTAGCCAGGTGTGGTGGTGTGTGCCTATAGTCCCAGCTACTCAAGAGGCTGAGGCAAAAGGATCGCCTGAGACCAGGAGGTAAAGCCTATGGTGAACTATGATTGTCGAGGTTGCAGTGAGCCACGATCATGCCACCGCACTCCAGCCTGGGCAACAGAGACTCTGATTCAAAAAAAAAAGAAAGAAAGAAAGAAAGAAATACTTTTCAATATTAAAACTGCAAAAAAAAAAAAATGACACTGAGAATTCCCATACATCCTTTACCCAGACTCCCCTAAGGTTGTCTTACATAACCTAGTACAGTTCAATGATCAAAGCCAATAAATTAACCTTGACATAATGCTATTAACTAAACTATACCCATTATCCACATTTCCTCAATTTTCCCATGAATGCCTTTTTCCATCCCAGGATCTGATCAAGGGCACCCCATGTTTACTTACTAGTAATGACTCACCTTTGGCTCCTTTCACCTGGGACAGTTTACATTTAAAATTTACATTTTAAATGTAAACTGTAAATGTAAATGTAAACTGTAAAGATCACAGCCTTACTTTGGTTTGGATGATCTTGGTACTTTTGAAGAGCACTGGTGAGGTATTCTGTAGAATGTTTGTGTCATGTTTTCTCATGGTTTAACTGGGGTTATGGATTTAGGGGAAAACTACCTCACAGGCGAAGCACCACAGACACCACAGACACAGGAATGCCTCTCCTGTTGAAACTCTCAAAGTACTTTCCTATGGAACTGTCCTGTGTGCGGTGGGCAGAATCCTCCATAGGATAACTCAGGCTCCTTGAGGGTTAAACAGGCTTCTGTTTAGAATCACAGGACCCTCCTCCAGAGGCTGTACCACACAGGGGAAAGAATACGGCTGCATTATTGATGTTGAAATAAAATCATCTGGAAGTATTTTCATTTGAAGCTGGCTTTCAGAAACAGAGGCAAAACACCCTAACAAAAGTAATCTGGGGCATATGGTATTCCTTTCAGTCATATGCATTTCTAATATAAATCATTTATATTTTGGTTTTCAGGTTTATTGTGAAATCAAGTCTCTTTTATTTCTCTCTGAAGAATAAACTCCCCGCCTAAAAGAAGTGAATTATCCTTGCCTGAAAAAGGCAAAGTGCAGCTCATCTGCACCAGATAGATCATACTTGCTCTAAGTGCTACCTAAACACAGGTTTTTGTTGTTCATGTAGTTTCTTTTTTTGAGATTGCAAATAGTCTCTATCATGATGAGATTTTCAAATTTCTCCCTTTAGGGGCTTCCTTGCTGACTCCTCCTCCCACTAGGTGGCACTACAGGTCACATTCCAAGCAGGCAGCACTCAACAGATAGTGAATGGAATTTTGTGTTGAAACCTTTGCAAGAATGTCTCTCGCATTCCTAATGGCAAGTACTAAATTTCATTATTAATAAACACTTTTCCTCCCACTTCTCACATCTACTGTTATCAGACAACTTCTGAAACAGTACAAATCTGATCTTCTGCAAAACAATTCTTAAGTGATCCTAAAATAAATGTAAATTTTTAGATGCATAAACAGTCATATTCACAAGATTGACACAAAAATTTAAGGGTTGCATCACTGAAGGCAAGAAATTGGGGAGATGCGTTAATTCTCCTGACTCAGCATTGCCTCAATTTCTAAATTTTGGCATCACATAAGTTTATTCAAAACATGAACATCCCCCATAGAGATTTTAAAACTGTGTCAAATTAGCAAAGGTTTTAAAGTGTCTGCCAAGCATTTTTTAAGACATCTTTATAAATGCAAAGACGGGGGAGCTAAAATATTATTTAAAAATATTATTTGGTGCAATTTCCTTTGATTATATATCAAAGACATATATTTAACAAGAAACCTTATGGTCACAATTGCAACATATCATTTATGCAGAAACAAATTTTCTAAAAGCTTGGGTTTAATATCACTCATAAATATATACCAACAAACAAAGCTCTTTATCAGTCAAGTTACTATCACTTGGTGGAGGAATAGCTCTCTCTAAGGAATAGCTCTCTCTAAGGAAAGGAGCTAAGGATATCAAGTTCTCAACTGAGTCCAACAATTTGACTGATGGTAACTACAATTTGCAATTGTTCAAATGTGACTCATAGGGGCATGAAGTCTTTTTTCGTTGTTTGCATCAGGGAATTTTGTTTTCTCTGTGACACTATTCTCATGATGAGAGAATCTGGTCTATGTAAGGTAGGCCTCTGTTGTCATTAATCGCACAGGCTTATTTCATTCCAATGACCCCTCCAAAACACAGACTTGGCACTTATTCTTTCCTGGTCAGTCACCAGACTTATCTATAGGAAACAAATATTTTGGCCAGAGCATTTTCATTTTCAGGAAAGGGTAGGCGATTACAAGATCGTGGTGGCTTTTCACCCATAGATACGTAGGTATCTCACATAAAGTCTGTCAGCACATTATAAGGAAATATAGTATAAAGTCTGTCATCGTTATAAAGAAATATTCACTCATACAAGGTATTCCATTTCCAGGTTTTTGTTGTTGTTTTGCTGTTGTTGTTGAATGTCTGGACTATGATCTCTGTAGACAGTCCCAAAGCCTGCTCCCTAACCAGGATGTCCAGTATTGCTCAGAAATTCCCCAACCACTTAAGAATGTTACTCTTATAAAGTCCATCACTTTCTCCACCTACTGGGTTTATGCTCTTGCACACACATCCACGTGTATGAGCACACACACCCACACATACACACCCAGGAGCTAGGTTGGTTGATGTGCATGTCCAGTGCTGTCTATTGGGGATGAGTTCAGGGTTCAGATATAAGCAAATGGAATGACGACATTTGGACTCCTCAACCTTTCTCTGGATGGAGAGTGTCCAGTCACTGGGAGCTCCTGGGAACTATGTGCATAAAAGAAGTTATACTCTCTCCCTCTGTAGACATGTTACTCCAGACTTGGAGTTCAAAGCAACATCTTCCCACTCAGTTCCCAAACCTCATCATTTCCCAATGTTCCTCCCTCTACCCTAAGGACAGAGAGCGTTTGGCCTTCAGTCCATATGACCTTGCATGGGTGGCCAGACTCTGGAGCTCCCTTGGCTCGAATTTCATTTCAAACTCTTCATGCAGAAGGGGCTCGCACAGCACAGGAGGGTGGGAAACTGCACATGGAGGTACTTTGCAGCTGCTCCCAGCTGCTACAAAATGCCGATCCTCATAGAAACCAAAAGGGCCTCTGTTCAGTCGCCCTCTCCAGTGGACTTAAAACACAAGGCCATGATCATTAGAGGCCAGAAATTTTCAAATTTTGGTGAAGCCAGGGGAACACTAAGTCCTAGACTTCAAGCTGAGTAATCTTTTATTTTCCTGAATGGCATAAAGTAAAATGGCATAGAGTCCAATGACATTCTTTTGTTCTGAAATTATATAGACTTGCTAAAGATTAAAAATGGGAAATAGACATGCTAGTGCAAGAGATTGGATAATGAATACCTCCTATCTTGTACCAGAATAAGAAACTGAAATGTTACAGAAGTCAAACCTTCATGTACATCTGCACACATATATACGTAACTTTAAATACTTTATAAATAGGTGCCATTTATCTTAGGAGAAATAAAAAGGCATACCTTTTAGTTGGTACAGATATAAACAACCAGGAAGGGGGGCCTTCTTATTAAATTCTATAATCACCTGTTTTGGAACTACAGTAGAGGTAATTGGTCTTGACTTCCAGTAAAGACCTAAATGTTTGAAGCTGATGGAACAATTCTCCACTTCCTTTGCAAACCCACCACACATACAATGGAAACGGACACTATTCATTGCAAAGGATTGCTTTCCCATGACACGCAAGCCACAGACATTTGTTGTACTGATATCATGTCTGCTAAATTAAGTAATGAGGAATGTTTTTTAAACCCCATCAGGGTGAAGTTTCACATCCAGAAAACTCCATGAAGTGTCCTAAACTATCATTAACAAGCCTCGTGGTGTATACAATTTTGCCTTTGTTTCATTTACTTTAGAGGAAGTCTGTTAGGACATTTTAAATCAATAAGAAGAGTTTTCTTTTAAGAGATTTTGAATAGCAAATTCACTTCCTTAGCCTTTACTACAAGTTTGTTTAAACAAAGGAAGTGTTTATTACTCTACTACTGGGACAAAGTTTACAAAGTATTTTATTTTCTTCCCAGAGAGAGAAATTGATCAAAACATCTCAGCAAGGAGTGTTTCTAACTCGCAAACTCATTCTCCAAGAGATTTTCTTCCAACTTCCTAATAGCAGCAGATTTCTCCCTTTGTGAAGACAGTAGGGGGCACTCCCACAACAAACTATTATGGCGAACTAAGCAATTTCACTGAAGGGAAAAAAAGAAGACTACACATCTTAGCATTCTCCCATGTCAGTGTGCACCTAAAAATATTACACAGATTTCTCTCTTCCATAATTCACTTCTGGGTGTAAATATTGGAATTTTACTTTTGTTCATGTATGTGTGTTTGTGTGGTCATAAGTGTATGGTAGGAATTCTATATTGCAAAGTTTGGGCTGATTCAGGAAGGTCTAACTGAATTCCCTTTTCTAAAATACTGGCTAAATATAAATAGCTAAAATGCACATAGTAGTTAAGTGGCATTCTGTGTGGCAGATTTATTTTCATTGTTTAAGTCTTCAATCTCTCTCACAAAAAATCAAACTCCAAGTTCAGAGTCAAGATGAAAGAGAACTGTGGGGAAATTTCATTAAATAATCACATAATACAGGCTCCACAGGTTGAATTTTTTTTAAATAAGAGTTTTCAATGTAATTGAGTTAAACTTAAATTTATGCATCCAATAAAAAAATACCATTGCAAATGGTAAAACAAAGACATTGCTCCAACACTTAGAAAATTAAATTCACCAAACCATGAAGTCTACTGTGCAGTTATTTTTGTAACCACCATAAATTGCTTTATAGAACTCTTCTGCTGGAGTAAACAATCTAAGAAGAGATTTACTTTACAGCACGCATCTAGTTTCCAAAGGAGAGAGTGGCTTACAAGTTTATGACTCTTTTTCTTTTTTTTCTTTATTTTTTTAATACTTGTGTTTCTCGTTACCTTGAAACCTTCCTTCTCTTATGAGAGTTCAGAAAAAGTCCTCAGAATATAAGATTCTGGTCTATGGATACACTGTGCTCCCAAATACTCATTTCTGAATAAGAAGAAACAAGCTTACTTTGTGGAAATAAAGTTTACATGGCAAAAGGAAAATAAAGGGTTTTAGTACTAAATATTTCACTGTGCTTAATAGCACCTCAGAGCCCTACGTAGTCTTAGATGTTTCAGACAGTCAGTTTGAAATGTGTTCGCTTATTGCACAGTGCGAGGCTGAATTCAATGCAAACTGCTATAGATAAGAGTTTTAGGGGTCTTTAATCACTTCTTTCTTGTGTCCTTGATGGAAAAAACAGAGCTGCCTTTGTGCTAAAAAGAAGGACCTGTTGTTTCCAGATTCAACAGGTCATTTTTATAAGAACTTCCCAGAGGATACAACATAAATGACAGAAACACAAGGGGATATTTTAAGTGGCTGATGATTTTAAATGATATATAATCTATATTAAGGGAAGGTTGATTGTTTTTCTTTCCAACAAATGGAAAGTTACTGTTTTAAAAGTGCTTAATGTTTGAAGGACCAAACCTTTTCTTATGAGTGGATTTACTGTAAATTCGTCTCATGAAATCAATCTGAGGGTGAGCATGACCTCTCAAGTAAATAAACTTGTCAAATCATGTCCATTTCTGTGTTGAGGATGAATGGTTAATTTAACTGGCTTATGAAATATATCTAAATTGTGCTGTAACTTTTGTAACATTGTTACAGTTAAAATAACAAGGGGAATGTGTATTTTATGAACAAGATAAACTATATAAAATGGAAAATATTAGCAACATGATTTTTCCTAGTTCTTGGAGGAAAGAAAAAAACCAATATTTTATGGCAAACAAAATCCAGGCTACACTAGGATTTATTAGAGTTTGGCTGATTTTATTATTAAAGGTGGTCTGAATTTGAGAAGACTGGCAAATTTAAGATTAAGGTCTAAATTAGGCTTGTTTCCTAAACCAACTGTATTCACAAGGCTTTTCACAATGCACATTTTTCCTTTTTCTTTTTATTTTTTTCTTTTAATTGGCTACTTTATTTGTGAAGAGGATTGTTTGGCAATCTTTAGAAAAGTTTCCATCAGCCCAGAGAAAAAGAGTTACTTTTCCCTATAAATATCAAAAGCACTTTACAAAACTATTCTTTGCCTCAAACAAAAGTTATTACCAAGGAAACCTTCTGTAAAACACAGTGCCTGGTGGCTGGTCCTTGCTCGGACATATATTTCCCAAACTACGTAGATTCTCTGGTTCTTGATACTTTTACTAAGTCTCTGTATTACTTACCACCTAGGACAACTATCTGGCAAAAGGTTGAGGTAAATAAATACCTGATGGCAAAGACTGTGTGGACCACAGGGGAACTGCCCTAAAGATAAAGAAGAAATTAAGACAGGCTTCCTTGGGAGAGGTAACCTACTCATTTGATGAACAGGTTTCTAATTTGGAAGAGACTTTTTCAAAAAAACTAAATACATGAATACCTTCACAGGAGAAAGTCAGAGGAGACTGACTATTTGGCGGAAAGGGACTCCCAAGTGCAAAAAACCATTAAGGCCAAAATTTCCCTCCCACCACTGCCTTCTTCGACACCCATTTCCGGGAAGAAGGCGTGGTGGGGAAAGAGACCCCCGAACTGCAGGACAACCTCGGGAGATCCTCTGCCTTACTCGTGAGTGGGAGGGGAGGCTAACTGGGGATCGCCAAGGGCCCCTCCACGTCTTCCCCCACCCAACACCCCCCCCCCCGCGCTCTGACTGCCGGGGCCTGGGCCCGCGCCCGCTCACCGGTACCAGGCGAGGCCCTTGTCGTAGCTGCGGTCGAAGAAATGGGGCTCGGCGCCCACAGCGCGCACGTCGGGGTGCACGCGCAGGAACTCCAGCAGCGCCCGCGTGCCGCCCTTCTTCACGCCGATGATGATGGCCTGCGGCAGCTGCTTGCTGCCTTCGTCCAGGAGCAGCTCCAGGGTCCCCGGCGGGGCCTCGGCCACGCTGCTTCCGGCCCCGGAGCCGCCGGGACCCCCGGCCAGGCCCGGGGTCTCCTCTTCCCAGACCGCCTCGTTGCCGTCGTCGTGCGGCGCAGGCGGCCGGCGCCTCCGCCACTGCTGCAGTTGCAGGAGGCGCTTTCTCTGCGCCGCCGCGGGCCACATCTCCAGCTCCCGCGGGCCTCCGGCCAGGACGCCGCGACCCGGGTCCCCCGCCTCCTCGCCGCCGCCGGACAGCCCCACGACGGGGCCCGACAGTGTCTGGCAGCGCTCGGCTAGGCAGTAGAAGACGTAAAGGGACGTGAGCAGCGAGCAGAGCATCAGCAAGAACTTCCGGAAGATGCTGCGGGACAGCGGCTCGGCGGGGGCGGGGAGGGCGCCGGCCGGGCCCGGAGGGGCCATCCTAGCCGGAGGCGACGTCGGGCAGCGCGCGGGCCATGCTAGGCCGGGACTCCGCCAGGTGCCCGAACATCCCCCAGGCGGGCCTGCGTGCTGGACGGAGGCCCCATCGCCGGTGCGCCCCTGCGGCCGTCCGAGCTGCTCCGGGAGGCGGCGGCCGGGGCTCCTCGAGGGGACAGAGCCCCGGGAGCCCCGCGCAGGATCCTTGCCTCCGGTCGAGGGGGCGGGAAGGGGGACGCGGTGCCGTACTTAAGAAACCATCGTCTTAGACTCGCCCAAGTCTTGAGCCTCGGGGCAGCGCTCGGCGCCCTAGTTCTCCGAGAGTCGCCGGAATGCAGGACTTGGCGACGGTGGCGAAGGCGCGCGTCCCGGCACCGGCCCGGAGGCTCTGCGCGCAGATCTCCGCTCAGCGATCGTGTATCCCTGGCTCGGTCCTGGCGAGGGAACGCGCGGCTGCGGGGCTGCTGAGCTCCGTGCGCTCCCGACAGCGGTCAGCGACAGTGCCCTCCGGTCCCGGCTTCCTCCGGTCCCCTTGCCCGCCTGTACGCACTCTTTCTGCCAGGGCTCAGGTCTCCTCGGTCCGGAAGCGAGGTACCCCCGTGTCCCTCTGCCCGAGCTAGAGTTAGAAAGGCCCGCGCCGAGCCGTTCGCCCCTCTGGGTGCGCGCCCGCCTGCTCCAAACTGCTCTCAGATCCCACCTGTGAGCGGCGTGGCAGGGCCGGGCTGCGCGGGACCTGTCAG
>NW_007257659.1:22070-47626 GCF_000164805.1 Carlito syrichta | reverse complement strand
GGGGGATTAAGACAACCGGAGGAATGTTCCTAATATTGAAAATATATGCCTTTCACATAGTTTCACAAATGAAACATTATGACATATTATTCTCCTTTAAAACCAAGCAGAGAAAACTAAGTTCTCTACAATTCAAGATGACATTTTTTTCTTTCTTGTTTTCATAGCAAGGACATTTTAATGATACAACAGCAATGGCCAACACTCATCTAAGTGCCTAGGATGCAACAGACATTATTCTAAGTAATGTGCATGTGTGCATTAATTTCAACAATACCCCGCCCCTGCCGGCAGCCTCTCCCCCTCCAGCGGAGCAGGGGGCTTTGGCGGCTCACGGGTTGCCTGACTGACAACTGAGGCCGGCCGGGTCCCTGGGGGCCTGACTTCCACTTGACGAACTCCTCGCTCCGTGAGGGGCTCCCAGTGCTCCCCAACGCAGTTCAGCCCTCCGCAGTCTTGATTCTCTCCACGTCTCCCGCGCTCTGCTTCCCTCCCACCACCGTCGCCACATCCTTCTCCACCCCATCCCTTCCCACCGCCTTGAACCTCCTCCTAGTCCGCTAACCTCTGCAACTTTTGTTGGCAGCAGTTCCCAGTACCGCGCTACACGCCACGCCCCCATTTGTCTAGAGCAAACTGAATTCCTCCGCAGCAGCCTTGACTTCCACCTACTCTACTGTCCGCCGCTAGCCCTGGAGCGAAGCTCTTTCTCCCCCATCAGTTGTCTTGTGTTTACTTGTTTGTTTCCTTTTGATTTTTTCACTTCGATTTGTTTAGGATGATCAGAGTCCCCCAGGGCCTAGAAAGGAACAACCCTCTTAGGGAGCTAATAAATCAAAGGCAGACATTTAAGTTTAAAAAATAAATCCAGCTCTTAGTCCAAGTCCCTATGCCCGGTTTTTGATGTAGTGTCTTTTTCCTTAATGTTTGCACGTGTTTGTGTGTGTGCGCGCGCGCCCTCGCCAAGGGGTTAAACGTCCTTTCATAAACATCGGTTTCCTCTTTCTCTTGCCTCGCCTGACCCTATATCCTCTTCATGCACTCCCCGGAGAGCAGGTCAGGGAGGGATACAAACCTCCTTGCTGTTTAATGGAGGGAGGTGGCCCGTGGAAACTGCATGAGGTGGTTTTTTGTTCCAGTCCTATTTGTTCTTTTATTTCTTGCCTCCACGGGACGCCACACGATGTGGGCGGTAGCCTGGCAGCTTGATACCAACTCCTGTAAGTTGTGGAGGCAACTTTCTGGGCCTACAATGGGTGCTAACAAGGGCCCGCAGTTGGTGCAACATCCATGTGGCAGGAAGCTTGCTAGGAATTCCTGCGCCTGGTGCAGTCTTCCACGCGCCTGCCTCCCTGCACTCTACTTGACTGTGTAAGTGAAAGTCAGGAAGTCCTTTTTCAGCTTCCAAGGGGACCTGTTGGTTCTAACTTTGTGTTTGCAGGAAACCATGAATTTGTGTCCTGCTAGATAAATACTCGCTGCGGGATATGGTTTTATGTTTATGAACTACCGTTCCCAACTGATTCTACAACCAGTGAAGAGCTTTTTAGCTTCTGAAGCCATAAAGCCCTGGACTTTTATAAGGATGAACAGCAAATCCTGCCAAGCTTTAATGTCCCTTTGTGTCCTAAAATTGGATATTGACAAACCAGTTGAAGTTTAATACTAACTTAGGCTTTAATATATTTTAGAACTTTTCTATAAGTATTTCAGCCAGATTTGCCAAAAGAAAACAACACAAAGACCATTTTAAAGTTGTTCTGAAAGCATGCAATCCCATGTATGCTTACCAACGTGCCTCGGTTTCCTCAACTGCAAAATGTTGGCTCCCAAGTTTCCTTGTATCTCCAGCATGATATACTATCACTTGTTTGTTCCTCCATGTTCCTAGCACAGGCATTTTCTTTATGTGGGTATTAAAGACACACTGTGTAGGAGATATGGGTTTTTCCAGCACTCACACAATATCTAGGGCAGTTCTGCACATCAGAAGTAAAAGGTGAGTCACCAATACAAACTACATCAGTAACTTTAAATTTCTAGTAAATTTTGGTACCTTAAGGAAAGATAAAAAGAAATAGTTAACATGAATTTCTCATAATATATTCCATACATTAAACATGTGATTTTAACATGTAGTCAGTGTAAAAATGAGTTCTTTGTGCCCTTGGTATGGTCTATCATACCAAGTCCTTGGAATCCAGTGTGCATCTGACACTTCTAGCACATCTCAGCTGGGACTAGCTGCATCTTAAATGCTCAATGCCCACGTATGACCGTGGCTACCATAAGAGACAGCACAATTGGGGATGTTGTTTTGGTGGGAAGGATATATCTGCCAGGGTCTCAGCAGGGATCAGATAGTACATTCAAATTAGATTAATTCATGGAGGATTAATTTACAAAAGATCTGTGTATAAAAAAGTAGGAAAGACAAAAGCTGGGTATTGTACCATAACCCTAAGCTTGTAGCATTGAATTTGCCACCACCCTTGCCTCTGAAGGGATGAGGAAAGGGAGAGGTTATCAAAACTTAGAAGGAAAAGGTCATATACAAGGGGCCTTTGAGAGAAGCAATAAGCTTTAGTGGTGAGACAGGCTGCCCAAGGCAACCTCCTCCATCTTAGGGAAGGAACCAAGGAAAGAAATGCTCTTGACAAGACAATAAGGGATAGGTATGTGGTGCTTTGTCTAATCATAGTAAAAATCAAGAAGAGGGATTAAAGTCTCCTAATAACATTAGATTAGTCATATGACACAACCTTTTAGAAAATGTTTTATTCTATTCATTCAGATGAATTTGTTAGAATGGAAACACATTGGAGCTGATTATTATCATGATACTTTGAAGGAGAAAAATGTCTACCAAAATACCAACAGTAGACATTGTTGTGCAGTTTCTCCGTGTTATTCCCTTTCTCTTTGTTATTTCATGTGTGTATGAAAGAAAATTTATTAGGGGAATTGACTCATGCAATTATGGAGGCTGAGAAGTCTCATTACAAGCTATCTGCAAGGTGGAGATGCTGATGTGGCTCAGTACAAGCTTAAAGGCCCAGGAAGCCAGTCATGTGAGGCCTGAGAACCAGGGTTCCACTGGTGTAAGTTGCGGAGTCCAAAAGCTGGAGAGCCTGGAGGTCTGATATCCAAGGATAGGAGAAGAAAAGTGTAGCCCAGCTCCAGGAGATGGATTGAGACTCATTAGCCTTTGCTCTGTTTTTGTTCTATCTGGGTCCCCAGCCGACTGAATGGTGCCTGCCCACACAGACAGTAGATCTTCCCCATCTAGTCCACTCACACTCACACATTAATTTTTTTCTGGGAACACCTCCACAGACACATCCAAAATAATATTTCCCTAGGCATTCCTTAACCCAGTCAAGTTGACATCCAAAATGAACCATCACAATATGTTAATGCATATTTAACCATTGCTCATTAGTATACCTGGGACATCCAAAGAGAGCTGAGCCTGAGCACACCACATAGAAAGACCAAGAAACTAGAGAAAACATTGGATGCTGTAGACAGCTTGCATTTCAGTGGGAAAGAAGTCTATGATCGGCCTGGAGAAGGTACTGTTGGGGGCTAGAAGAAGCAGGAAAATCAGAAAAGAGAGGAAACCAGGAACCAGATCCCGAGGACATTGTACAATTTTCTTGAGAGTCTACACTATTGTGGGACATCTGTGGAGACTGACAAGACCACACTCCTTTTTTAGAAAGCTGTCTCCTTAAAAGCAATAAGGTTCTGCCTTGGAAAAGCTTTCAGGTTTGTCTTGCTATCACATTAGCTGGTCTTGTACTCAGTGGTGAGATAGGTGAGGTCTGTGTTCAGTGATTTTCAGCTTCCCTCCCTGTTCCCTTCTCTCCTTTGTGCGATGCCCACTCTTGTGATTCCACCCATGCCCTCCAAGGCATCCAAGTTGCAATTCCTTCCCAATCCTAGATCTCATAAGCTCATTACTCTACTGTACATGAGTTGCTTATCTTCTTTATACTCTAACACAAAGGATTAACTTTTTTTTTTTTTGAGTTGGAATCTCACTCTGTCATCCAGACTGGAGTGCAGTGGCCACTACCGGCCACTGCGGCCTCGACCCACTGGGCTGCAACAATCCTTCCGCCTCAGTCTTCCAAGTAGCTAGAACTACAGGCGCGTGCTACCATGCCCAGCTAATATTTTTTGGGGGGATTTATTATAGAGATGAGGTCGCGCAAGTTGCCCAGGTGGGTCTCGAACCCACGGACTCAGGCAATTCACTCACCTCAACCTCCCAAAGCACGGGATTACAGGCTGAGCCACCAAGCCCGGCAGGATTAACATTTTTAAGTAAGCAATATTATAAAAATTGACTTCCTCCTACCTCCCACATACAAATAATCCACGCTCATTTAAAAAAATTAATATATAATGGCATATAAAGAATAAAACAAATCTCACCCCAAATTTTATTTCCTTGCTCAGAGATAATCATAATTAATATACTGATTAGTTTCCTTTAGGTGGGTGCTTAAAAAAAAGACTAAGGCTTTCTAGCAGAATATGGAGATCATTCTTTAATCCCTTGTAATAATGAGCATAACTGATGTGTATGGACTCTTGGATAGATCTGCTCAAAGAATTTAGAGCACTTCACTGAAGATTTTTACTTTTCCTTTCCCTGAAAACCTGCATATCTAAGAAACAACCCTTATGATTCCCCAGCAACCTGTTATCTTCATATCTTTCCCTCAGACTCATCCCTGTCTCCGTCTCCTGCCACAACACCCCACTGGCCAAACCAACATGGAAGTCAGAGAGCTCAAGTGCCCACTGATGTAATATATATCCAAGTCAGCCACTGGGGAAGAAACAGGGGATAAAACGGATTTGGGAGAGCAGAGATGTCCTGTATGTGGGGAAATAGGTTCTAGGAGCTTGCATTCTTAATGAGACAAAACATGCTCACACTCCTTAGAATGCAATATTACATTATATTTAATAAACTACCAGACTTTATGTTTCACACTCACTAAATTCATTTTCAGTTCACAGATTTGTCCTGCTCCTTCCTGTCTCAAAGTACATGGTGTTTCTACCCAGAATGCACTGCTCTGCCACCACACTCCATCCCTCAGATATTAGTTCAAAACTCATTTTCAATGATGTCTTCCTGGTCCATCTTCTGTCCCTGGTTTGATGAAATCTCATAATACAGAGTCTTGGAGTGCCCAGCAATTTTTCTTACCGACTATTTGAGAATTTGTCATTATATACATGTATGCATAAGTCCATGCCTCCCCCTTAGACTACAAGCACTCTGAGGGGCCCAACACCATTGCTCATTAGTACACCTGGGACATCCAAGGAGAGCTGGGCCTGAGCACACCACATAGAAAGGCCAAGAGACTAGAGAGAACATTGTGTGCTGTAGACAGCTTGTGTTTCAGTGGGAAAGAAGTCTATGATTGGCCTGGGGAAGGTACTGATGGGGCCTAGAAGAAGCAGGAAAATAAGAAAAGAGAAGAAACCAGGAACCAGATCCTGAGGACCTTGTACAATTTTCTTGAGAGTCTACACTATTGTGGGACATCTGTGGAGACTGACAAGACCACACTCCTTTTTCAGAAAGCTGTCTCCTACATAGTGCCAGGGCAGGAGAGGGGGTTCCAGTGGAGTGACCAATTCCTATTAGAAGGAAGCAAAAGCAGCCATCATTATTAGCTAGAAATTAGGACAGAGATTTAGTAGAAGCAGTAGATTTCAAATTGAGTTTTAAGGAATTGGTGGATAAGAGGTACACTGAGTCACAAGGAATAAGTACCAGTGTGAAAATCCCAAGAGACAGTCAATAAATATTTGTTGGAAGATTGACTATAACCAAATCTTCATTTATCTTTATTTCACCATTAAGAAAGTATTTGTATTATCTATTCACTGAGAAAGTTTTCTTGAAACAGGCATTTGATTTTTATAGTCTGTAGGGCTTGGTTCAAGCTGTATTACATGGTCTCTATTTTCTGACCTACAACATCCCCTGTGTTTTCTCCATTCCTGAGAATGAAGTTACCAAATGAGAAGTCATCTTCTTACCCAACATTTCTGTTTCCATCCGTCCGCTCTCAAATCTTGCATCAAAATTTTGCTACCAGAAACCATCCTGAATATCAAAATCAAAACAAAAACTGAGAAAGACTGTAGTCAAGAAATGACTGAGGAGCCTTGCGAAATTCTCCCTATTTGCCTAAAAAGGAATGTGGGGAACACAGGGATACCAAACTTAGGGGCACAGTTAGGTTGTGCCCACCTTGATTAATTCCAGAGATGTCATTCATATGGGAGTCATTGCAAATTTATAACTCATAAAGATAATACTCTGTCAAATGACAGTAAAATGCTTTTGAAGAAGGAGCACATTGATCTAATTTGTACAGTGGTGTCAAGTGAACTCACATCAGTTCTAATGCTCTCCTGATGAAGTTTGCCCCAGATACATGGTACCATACCCTGAGAAGAGGTGCTTTCTGCTGTGTGTATATGTTAGAGGCAGATGAGAGACAGGGAGCTGTGACAATGGACAGCTCTGATTCTTGTCTGCCCTTCTTCTAATAACAGCACCCAGGTTTTCCTCAGTGCAAACAATCTTCCCTAGACTCATGTCACAAAACCTCCATAAAGTCAGCTTCACCCTTTGACTTTAGGTGTCAAAGTAGTCTATTTTTCTGTCCAGAGGGCTTGTTTAGAAGATGCAGGTAAATCAAGTCTGCATCTTGGTAAATCAGACCCAGAGGTTGAATTCCAGGACTTTACTGCAACTATTGGAAAAGAAGAGTCTTTTCCCCTTGGTTTGCCAGGCTGGCAGGACATAAGCCTGACTGAGTTGCTGGTAGTCATGCTTTCCTCTGTAATGGAATCAACACAGGAATGCAGAGGTGAGCAAGGCAGAAAGAGAGAGTCTAGGAAACTTAGTCTGAGACCCTGAATTCAACTCTATTCTGGAGCTTGAAGTTACATGCACTGATAAATTCTGTTGTAGTCATTTTCAATGTTAATTGGGATGTTAGAGCATCATGTCTTATAATTTCATCAATTCATTTTCTATTCCACCCTACAACCTTCCTTGTTGGCCTGGCCAGATATTTTCACCAGTAATGGTATTACTGACCCCAGTCTGTACTATTCTATGCTCACCAGCTGAGGTCTACCAGCAGTTTCCTGCTCTCACCTGTCTTGTACCCTTCCCCCAACTCAACAGTCAGGCCTGAACTGGAGTCACCTGTCTCCAGAGAACCTCCTTCGTACAGAACTATCTCACTCTGGCATTTTAAACCATCTTTTTATTCATTTTATGAGGGATTTAACACACTACTAAATTATTGACTATAAAACCAGAGTGTTTTCTTTTTAAACCTAATTGATAATTCGTATACAACAAATTCATTTGTTGCTTTGGATTTATATGTGCAATATAGGTTTTAAAATCTTTATTATTCATGAATGAAAACCACTTATTTATCTGAACTTATTTTGATCACAACAATATTCAGGCTTCCTTGGGATAAAAAACTACCTGGTCTCAAAACTCTGAATTTATTTTTAGTGAAAACAAACAAAAATAAAAAGACCAGAAAAATATGGTTCACAATCTTCAGATCTCAAATTCAAGTGCTTGATTTCTTATTCTTAGTCCCAGCAATAATGAAGGTAATATTTCAGAAAATTTCTTTGAGAACTGTATGGTGGATATATCGGGAAAGCTTAAAGTAGACAAACTAGCGGAGAAACTATAGTTAGGTGACAGCCATGAGATCATATCGGCCCAAACTATGATGTAGGCAGAAGGTACAACTAGAAAGAGAAAATCTAAAATAAAATATCTTTCTAAGAAAAAGAAAACATGAAACATGAAACTCCATAATAGGGTAGATAAAGCAGATGAAGAGAGAGCAAAAGTCAAAAGCCACTCCAAGAATCGCCATTAAATTGGACTTCCCACACTCAGCCTTGTGTTTGTTTGCTGAGGTGGTATTGTCTTCTGCCTTTGCAGTCTGGCATGCTGGTGCCCTACTCTAAATTTACTTGGGGATTGCCAGGAGAGGTGAACTTGAGTGGGCAGCAAACAAGTGACCAAGCAGGAACAGAGTCTGGGTTAAGTCATTTTCAAAATTGAAGCTACAACTTTGGTCACAAAGATACCTCTCACCCCATGACAAAGCAGTTCTGAAATGAGGTCTAAATCATATGCAACCACTGTCTATATCATATTCAATTCTTTCTAATCTCATGTTGGAGGCAAAATCATTTTCTCAATCTCAGGTGAGATGATGATTTAAAAAATGGATTAATTGCTAAACTGTGAGTTATTGAAACTGAGTTCAAATAAAATAGAGATCAGCAAGAATTTCCAGAGTAAGAGAAAATTTAAAAGTGCTTTGTAGATGGATGTGAGCAACATGGTTGTTCCAGGTTGAGAAACAAAACTCTTTGCAGTTTGGACTAGAGGGATAAGGAGGAAGGGAGCCTAAACAAGGGGTGATGTTCACTGAAGGATGGACATTGTGCTGAGCACTAGGGACTTTCCTAGCAAGTCTTTCTCTGAGTGGATGTTCAGGTCTTTTCTTGTTGTTTCCAATATCGAAAGAGGCCAGCGTTTCTGCAGATATAACCTCTATCCTAGGAAACATTTTATTTAAAAAAAAAAACTGTGATGAAATAAATTTGGAAAACCATATCTCCTCTGGAACATTTCTGATACACATTAACATATTATGGTCTCTTAGATGATGTTGCTGTAAAGAAACTAGCTAAATTTTGCTTCATCAGATGTTTTCCAAGCCATTAGGACCATAGAATCACTTTGTCCATATCCTGTCTAGTAGCATCCATTGTTCTGAGGAACACGTGTCAAGAAACACAATCCTAAGCTTTATAGGGCTTGCTGTTACCAGGAACCTGGGAGGATGGATGTTTCTAAACATACTGGGTCTCAGCTGCATATAGTGAGGGCTCGGTTTACTTGGAGACCAGGTGGGGGATATTTCACCAATATCTGGGATTTTCTTTGTTCTGTTATTTCTCTGGTGTTCCACTTTCCCCACGGGAAAGGGTTTTAACTAAGGTCCTGACAAATGGCAATTTTCATGAATTATTGATTTGGTCAAAAATAATTGAAAAGGTTGATAATTACACAGAGATCTCCTCATGCATCTTGCTTCTATTCTGTGTGAATTCTTTCATGCTTTGTGACATAGGAAATAAATGGTCATAGGTTTGAAATATACTTTATCAGGAAATGAATTAGCATGCAAAAAGGTCAGGAGACATTTTTTAGTAAACTAGGTTTTCACAATTGACTACAATATAAATTAAGCATCAGAAGGAAGAACTCTTAGTTGGAAAATGAGACACATTTAAATAAGTGACAGTGCTAAAAGATGATTGGATGAGGGTAATATGGTTATTTTATTTGTTCTCTTCTCAGATTGCTCTCTGAAAGTAGAGAACACTGAGTCCATATTTTTTTGCATGTTGTTATAATATCATCACTCTCTTTTATTTTAAAGGTGTCATGATTTTTATAGTAGATTACAAAATTAAGTTAATCATTTGAGTGAACTTTATAAGGATGTGGAGCATATGCGCTAGACCTGAAAAATAAGAAGAGTCTGAGTGAGTTTGCTTGGTTCCCCATTGCTAGTAACTTGAAAGTATCCCTTATGTTGCAGGAGAGATAAGTTAGGGGGAAAGTAAGAGAATGAAATGCTGCTGTTTCCTGAGCAGGAACCACTCCTAAGCCATAAGTCTAGTAGGAGTTGGAAGAGAGATGCAGATCCCTAGATAGCCTGAGGGAATCTGAGAGCAAAGGCCTGTGCCTGTAAACACAGGAAGAGACTAAGGAAGGGGCAAGCCTCAAAGAGAGCAAACAAGAAGAAAAGCTGTGGTGTTCTTCTGCAGAAAGCATCTGCATCAACTCTCCAGGGACCCCTCAAAGTCCCAAAGGTGTGGAAAAGGACAGCCTTTCTTGAGAAACCAGGGAGTCTGGAGCCAACACAGCTATGACCACTGTGGACTTGGACCAAAGAAAAGATGCCTATGGATGGATAACAGTGGACAAAGCCCAGATTCTCTATGATGTATGGGCATTCTATACATGTACCCAGGAGATTTGGGGGGCAAGAATGGAGAAATTAGTGAAGACCAGAATGGGAGAGTGGAAGGGGACACAGACCCTAAGATTCCCTAAAATGGACCAAGAAAAATGAACCTTCAAAATGGAAATGCAATTCAGTTTTCAAAAAGTACAAGAAAATTATTTTTTGCACACTAGATTGCCCTGCCAAAGATTTTGTGTCTGCAACACTCACTGAAGTAGTTTACTGAGTTTATGAATGAGAACCTGTAAGTCATGCCTTAAAACACCAATGGATACCACCTCTTCCAACAAATGATTTTTGTTTATCTTTTTAGTTCTAATTATTATTTTCTACACAATATAGATTTTTCAGTCATATAATAAAACGCTAAAAGTAAATAAGTAATTACTGTTATGTTTTTAATACATATTGAATTAGTCAAAAATAAATACAGTTTTAAAGTCTGGATGGTTTGATCTCCTACAATCTAAAAAACTGTTAATCAAGTTATTAAAAATTCACAAGGTTTTTAAGAATTGAGACACTGTCAAGATGAAAGATCTCTTCTACTCTGGCAAAATAATCTCCTTTTCACTGTTCTCTGGAATACCTTGTGAAGTCAGGAACACTTCATACAAAAGCATACAGACACACATTAACACAAATAGCTTCGTATTTATTGCAAGGTATTTGAATTGATTGTTCTCTTAGGACCCATCTCATTTATCCTGCTGGTAATTGATTTTTTTAAGTAGAAAAAGAAATGAGGAATACAGCTGAGCTTGAATATTAACTGGAATTAGAATAATCACTGCAGGCACTCCTCAGGTTATTCAATATTCCACTTAGACAAATTTCACCCTCAGCAAGTTAGTTCATAAAGCACATAAAACATCTGGAGATTGTAGAAAATAAATAAAATTTTAGATGGAAAATATTACATTGCCTACAAAATCACACACACTAAAATTGTAGTACACAGTTGGATAACTGAAAAGGAATTAGGCAGTGGCTAGCAAGAGGAGGTCTTTTATTTTCTGTCCCCTGTGGGGTTTCTGTTCCAGGTCAGATATGGGCTCAGACTCTTATAGTATTATTTGCCATATTTCTTCCTCTACTGCTTCCTCCTCCATTGCATTTTTTCTGTTGGTGATGAAGATGCAAATGATGTCACCCCAAAGAACTAATGTCCCTCTCCTGTTTCCTTTTCAACTATTTCTTTTCAAGTTGTACTGAAATTTGTGGGACAAAACAATTTCACAAGTTTGTTTATTTTATTTTTTGAGTTGGAGTCTCATTCTGTCACCCAGGCTGGAGTGCAGTGGCATGCTCACGGTCTTCCCAGCGTCGACCTGCTGGGCTCTGGCAATCCTTGTGCCTCAGCCTTCCAAGTAGCCGAAACACAGGCAGGCTACCACGCCCAGGTAATTTTTGATTTATTGTAGAGATGAGGTCTCACCAAGTTGCCCGGGCTGGTCTCAAACCCACAGGCTCAGGCAATCCACTGCCTTGGCCTCCCAAAGTGCTGGGATTACAGGCTGAGCCCCCGAGCCTGGCCTATTTATTTTTTTAAAAAATGAAAACACATGCAGTACAATTGTAAAATAAATGTACATTTTTAGTTCTAATTATTATTTTATACACAATTATATTGCTTTTTTAGACATATGATTAAGCTTCTATAAGTACTGCATTCATTTTCTAGGGCTGCCATAACAAATGATCACAAACTAGATGAATTAAAACAACAGAAATTTATTTTCACATAGTTCTGGAGGCTAAAACTCTAAAATCAAGGTGTCAACAAGGTCATGCTGCTTCTGGAGGCTCTTAAGAAGAATATTTCCTGGCTATTTCTAGCTTCCTAGCTTCTGATGTCTGCTATTATCCCTTGGTGTTTCTGGCTTGTAAATGCATCACTTCAATTTCTGCATATTGTCATCTTTCCTATGTGTACGTCTATGTTCGTGTCTTTTATGAGGATAAAAGTGATTGGATTTAGGGGTCGCTCTAATCCAGTATGACTTCATCTGAATTTAAATCTTAATTTTCAAAGACTCTATCTCCAATTAAGGGCACACTCACAGGTACTAAGGGCTAAGACTTGAACATATTTTTTGGGAGGACACAATCCAACCCATAACGCACATGTATAAATTCAAATAGTGTAATAATAATCGCTAATATTTTTAACCCTTCTATTATGTTCCAGGCACTATGCTAAGTGTCTTGCAAATATTATTTCATTTAGTCCTGATATGAACCCCAGCAAGTAGGTTATAATACCTCCATTTGACAGATGGAGAAATTGAGGCTCAAAGAACATGAGTAAACATCCCCAAATTAGTAAGTGGCATGGCCAGACTCTCATGAACCTCTGTCTAACTCCAAAACCAACAATCTTAATCATGAAGCTGGGCATCTCCCTAGTTATACTGCTTACTCTTAAAAAGGACTCTTATTTTATCTCAGACTTCAATAACACACACTTTTCCAGCTGAATCTGTAATGTCTTGTTCTATCTTGTTCACACATAAAACTAATACAAACATCCTCAGATGTTAAAACTCCCAAAAGCTTTCTCTCTTGGAGCTTCTATTCATTCTAACTTTTGTCATTTCCTAGGAAAAACTTGTTGATTTTCTTGCAGACTTCATCACCTCTCATAATTCTTAAAGAGAGATTGATTTTGCCAGTGTTACTACTCTGAAAGCATCTTTTTTTCCAATCCCAAAACAAAGGAGCATTTTATCCATTCGATCACTTCTCTGTAACATCCTGTCCTTTTACTGTTGGAATTATTAGCTGGTGCTGCAAAAATAATGTTTAACTTTACTAATTAAACACTAAAAGCTCAAGCTCACCTCTAAGCTTTTTACAGCTTGACCTCTGACACCAGACTTACTCTTTTAAAGGACTTAGAATTAGTCAAATCCCAGACTATATAAGAATGTGACAATTTAAGCCCTGTTTATACAGGACAAAGTAATGTTTTTTAGACATGGTTACATTGAGACTTAAAATATAGTTCCTACTTCATTTGTATTTGATTAGATCTCTTTGTTCATAGACAGGGAAATTCAAACTAATATACTAATTATCCTAAGAAAAAAAGTAAGACTGGGGAGGGCCACTGAGAAAGAAAGATTCTGAGTAAATTTTTTTTTACCTAATCAACTTCTCTATTTGTTGTAAGACAGTCATTCAGCTTTCTTTTTTTTTTAAAGAATGAACCAGTTTTCTTAATACCTAGTCTTTCCTTGCTGGTTTGAAATGACATGTTTATCTTATGTTTAATTAGACACATGTCTGAATCTGTCCTGAGACATTTTATTTTGTTCCATTAATCTGTCACTTTCATCAGATCCACATATCATTATAATAGTATTATACAGTATCACCTTATAAATCCAAACTCTAAACCACACTCTAAGGACTGAATTTATCTCCTCAAAATTTATATGTTTAATCTCTAATTCCCAATGTATTGGTATTTGGAGGTGGGACTTTTATGAGGTCATAAGGGTGGAGCCCTTATGAATAGGATTAGTGCCCTTATCAGAAGAGACATGAGATAGATGACCTTTGTTACCTCTACCATATGAGGATACAGCAGGAAGGCGGCCATCTGTCAGCAAGGAAGAGAGCTCTCACTAGCCCAACCATACTAGCACTCTGATCTCAGACTGCCAGCCCCCAGCACTGTGACAAATAATTTTTTTAGCCCCAACTAAGACACTGCCATTTCAAAATGTCTTGGCTATCCCTATATATTTATTTTTCCCCCAATTTAAGGTTTATTAGATCTGTCATCCCCCAAATATGCTATTTACATTTTTATTGAATTGTGTTATATTTATTGATTGCTTGTGGGGATTCACATATTTATAACATAATTCCTTCTGAGACCATGGTATGCATTTTTGCCTCTTCAATTATCCTATCTGAAGACACAGGAAAAAATTATCTTCACCCTCATAAAATCCCTGCATTGTTTGTTATAGTTATGCCTAAGTGGTTGAGATATATGATTGTTTTATAAAGAATTCTTTTCTCCATGATTTTTTTTACAATTTTTCACTGATATATAGGTGAGACACTAACCTTTCCATATATATAATATATAAATGTATATATATTTATTCAACAACTGCCATCCTTACCTGGCCCTTCTAATAGTTTCAGTGGTTTTAAGTGAAGAGTAATCTAGTCTATTCTACTGATGATAAAAATTTTAAATCTTCTTTCCAAAAAACCCTAACTTATTCATTTTGGGGGGTCATGGGGTGCTTTGGTTAGAGTTATGAGAATAATGTAAAATAATAGTAAAATAGTAGATATCCTTCTTATTTGCCTGTTACTAAGGAGGATGTTTCTTTAATTTAATTTTAAGTATGACATTTGCTCTTTTCCTACTGTAGAGTCTTCATTTTCTTAAAGAATAACTAACTTCATCACTAATATTAAACATGTACATTTATTATAAATAGTTGTTGAATTTTGTGTAATGACTTTTGCAACTACTGAGATGTTTGGTTTTTTGTTTTCTGTGATCTAGCAACATTTTCTTTTACATCAACTTGATTTAATGTTCAAGTTTACTCATATTCACTGTCTTGGTAATGTGGCACTATTATTATTATTACTCTATTAGTGTGTATATTCTCATAAAATTTTATTCAAGGTATTTGCAACTATATTCATTCAAAAGACCAAACTTTTGTTGTACCAATTTTTTTTTTTTTTTGAGTTGGAGTCTCACTCTGTCGCCCAGACTGGAGTGCAGTGGCCACCGAACTCAGCCTGTATCCAATTTTCATCAAGCATGTTATAATGATTAAGCCAGGCCAGGCCCGATGGCTTAGCCTATAATCCCGCGCTTTGGGAGGCCGAGGTGAGTGAACTGCCTGAGCCCGCAGGTTCGAGACCTGCCTGGGCAACTTGGCTAGACCTCATTTCTACAATAAATAAAAAAAAATTAGCCGGGCGTGGTAGCGCGCGCCTGTAGTTCCAGCTACTTGGAAGGCTGAGGTGGAAGGATCACCGGAACTCAGCAGGTCGAGGCCGTGGTGGCCGGAAGCGGCCACTACACTCCAATCTGGGTGACTGAGTGAGACTCCAACTCAAAAAAGAAAAAAAAAACGATTAAGCCAAATTTCTAAAATAGCATGAAAATGTTCAATATTTTTCTTTTTGCTATTGTTGTTTATAGTTTTTTAGTTTCTCTTTAAACAATATAAGTGACTTGTGGGTTGCATATTTATTGAAGGTAATATGGAAAGTATCCATAAATCGATTCAGGTTTGGAGCCTTAATGGGGAAGGGCGCATTGACAATTACATTGTTTTTCATAGTTGTTGTATTCCTATGTTCTACCATTTTTTAAATCAGTAAATATTCCTTAAAATCATTTATGAGAAATCAGAACAAGATGGTAAACTGAGCACACTTTTTCACATTGTCATCTACTCAAAGTGAATCTATTACCTTATGGAGAAAAAAGGGAAAAATAGTAACAAGTAGATTAGAAATGCTATAGAATGCATGAAAGCAAGATGGAAGAATTGATTAGGTATATGGAGCCAATGTCTGTTTAAGTAATGTGGGAGAAAACCATGGTAGAGATGAAAGTGGTCCTATATGGTTCCAACTCCATAGTCAACAGATGGGTTCAAAAATTTAAGGAGTTGTTCACTGGTGTGTTGAAATGGGAAGTGATACTCAACCCTCTCCCCAACCCCTTCCACCCACACCACTTGCTTGGGTGACACATAAGAGGAAAAACTGTTGGAAGTTCTGGTCCACATGGACCAACATGGCAAAAACTAAAACACCCAATCATAGTGACCAGATTACACAGAAAAGAAGCAGTATGAAAACAGAGATTCTTGTAAGACTTGCCAAATGCTAGGCTGAACCAAATGACATTTGGTTCTACCTAATTTGGACCACCAGGAAAGATAGATATTCAATTGAATCAAAGAAGAAGCAACACCTAGAGATAAAATAACCAACAGAGGAAATAACAAAAGCAACATGCAGTTTCAAAAAGTAAAATTAATTTAAGTGAGGATCAAGAGAATATTGTATTTCTAGAAAAGAATCAACTAGACATCTGCCTTAAGACTAAAATTTCTTCACAGATCTCTTTCCCAATAAAGAAATGAGTGAGCATGAAGAAGCAATTTGCCTCATGCCTATTTTAAAGTTCAACAATTAAAGAAAAGAGAGGAAATCTAATTTAATTAGAACAGAGCAGGGGAATAAAACTCAATTCTGCTCCTACTCTTGCCTTCAGGCCCCAGAAGTTGTTCTGGAGAGTTGACATAATCCTGAGGATCTTTACTAAATACAGGATCCTCAAATCTGGAGAGATGAAAACTGAGGGAGCATCTTTATCTTTGGGCTCTTCTGACCAATGAATTGTAGAAATTGCATCTGGGGAGCAGTGAAATGAATTACTGGGTGTCTCTACAAACTGGCAGAGTAAAAACACTGGTGATAGAAAATGGAAAATGTTTTCAAAAACAAGCAAAAAGTAGAAAATCTGAAAGAGTTATGGGAAAAGTGCACTTGTGTTGACTTTCAGGAAGGCAATTTGCCACCCTCTATTAAAACAGAAATGATAAATTCCTCCAGGAATTTATGCTAAAGAAATACTTGCACTTGTGTCCAAAGATGTCCATACAGAGATGCTCAATTTGCATGTTATTTGTAATAGCAAAATTGCTGACAGCCTAAATAACCATCAATAGAGTAGTGGTTCAGCAATTTAAAAGGCAACCTTCCTGGGGAACACTAAGAAGCTGCAAAATTGGATGAGATAGACCTATATGTAATTACTAGGTTTACCATCAGTTCATTTGCTTAAGTGAAAAAGCAAGTTTCAGAGCAGTATGGACAAATATAATATCATATGATTTCTCCTTCTGACATAGGAGACATATAAATGCATGAAAGGGATAAAAAAATGAACACCCAACTCTTAATAGTGATTATCTTTAAGAAGGAGAGTAGGAGGGAAATATCATGGAGAAGGGGTTGTTCTTATTTTACTAAACTTTAATGTTTGACTTCTTTCTATGTAGGGACTCTTTTGTCCCATTTACCTATGAAAGAACTAAAGCATCTTTCTGGAGAACCATTCTTAGTTCATGTGTTCAGGAAGCATGAATTCAGCCTGACTAGAGGGGTGAGTGGACACATGAGCCAGGACAAGCAATTTCTCGGCCACAGTGATGTGCTCAAGGCTAAGCAAGTGGCCCAAACCCAGTTAATTGGAGTCCGCCGTAAGACTTTTTCTGCAACTCTCAGGAAAAAAGCAAACAAAACCAAACAAAACACTCTCATGGAAACTTTAGCTATAAAATAAAATGAAGGTAAAGAGATCTTGGCTTTATTGTGAATAGGGTTTGCCTAAGATTGAAGACAAATCCAAGGGCACCTGTGGTGATTTATGGAGAAAATGAGACAAATTCCTAATATATGTGCATATCATCTGAGCACCTACAGCAAATTTTACCTGGTCAGAATCCTTCTCTGAATTTCCTAGTTATGTAAATCAGTAAATTGTCTTTTTTGGTTTAGGCTAGTCAAGATGATTTTCTATTACTTAGAATGAAAACAATCCTTAGAGTGTTAAATCCCCGAGGTCTCATAACTCTTAGTTAATAGATTCAAAATATGAACGTATGCAATCTAATACCAGAGCCCTTGCTTATAATTATTAAACTCTGTTTTCTTTATTTATTCACTTATTATTTACCCGTTCATTAATTCATTCATTGAAAATGGTTGACACTGGAGAGGTATGGACTTGATCATTTATAGTCTTTTAAGAAAGGGAAAGGAATATAGAGATCTTTCTAGCTGTAATGAGAAAACATTGAGAAATTTTGAATAATCACTCTAGTGATGCATGGAGAATAAACTCTAGAGGAACAAGAGAAGGAGCAGGAATACTAGTGAAGAGACTATTGCAGTTTTCCAGAAGAGAAATTATGTTCTCTTTAACTAAGCTGTTATTGATGAAGATACTGATAAGAAGGCATATTTGAAATGTATTTTGGAGATAGAGGCAATGGATCTACGGATGGATTCAATGTGGGAGATAAGGAAAAAACAGGAATCAAGGATGGCTCCTAGGTCTTTGGTACAAGCAACTCAGAAAATATTTGTATTATTTACATAAATCTCTAAGGAAACACAGATAGCTAGGATAGCTAGAAACATCTAATGAAAAAATGATTCAGAATAGAATGGCTTGTGAGCAGGAATCAAGAGTAGAGATTTGTTCATACTAAGTTTAAGATGCTTCTTGGACATCCATGTGGAGATGCCAAATAGGCATAAATTGAAGCTCAGAGGAGAAATTGAGATTAGAGATGTAACTGTGGGATCTACCTGCTTACTGAATGCACTTAACACTATGCAAATAAATTTAATCTTGTTCCGAGGAGCAAATGTAAGAGAGTATTAGTAGAAATGTGAAGAGGAACAGGGTCTGAGACCTAGAATATGTCAATATAAAGATTGGGAAAGAAGAAAGGAGTGTCTTAGTTTGTTTTACTGCTATAACAAAATGTCTAAGACTAGGTATTTTTAAAAAACCAGTAGTTTATTTATCACAGATTCTGGAGGCTGAGAAGTCCAAGATCAAGGTGCCACAGGGTCTGGTGAGGGTCAGGTCTCTGCTCTCAACTTGGCACTTTGAAAACTGAAACCTCCAATGGGGAGGAACACTGTATCCTCACATGGCAGAAGGGAAGAGGAGCAAAAGGGGAGGCTGAAGTCTGTGTGAAATCTCTTTTCTAAGGGTCTTAATCCCATTTATGAAGGTGCTGCCCTCATGGCTTAATCATCTCTTAAAGGTTCCACATCTTAATATTATCACATTGGCAACACCTAAATTTTAGAGGGGACACATTCAAACCAAGGTCTGAAGGTAGAAAAGAAACATAAGAAGCAGCTGCTAGTGGGGATGGAGGGAAAAAAGCTTAGTATAATGAGGTAAAGGCAGAACTTGTTTCAAGAAGGATCAGCTGTGTCAACTGGGTCAAAGGGTGCCGTTGACCAAATAGAACTAGTAGTGAGAATTGGCCAGAGTTTGTAAGACAGAATTTATTCTTGGGCTTGACATGAACAGTTTCATTAGATTGGTGAGGTCTAGGGAGGGTTTGCTCTTTTTCATTCGGAAAAAATATACATTTGTTGCATGTTTATTTCCTCATGAAAAGATCTGATTGAGAAGTTGATTGTCCTAGGTTACCTCTCAGAAAGGCCTGGAACAAAGAAGAGCAGAGAAATAGGCTGAGAGGTAGAAGGGAAGATGAGGAAGATTTTTTGAAAGGTGATATATTTTATATTTTATGTTGATGAGAATGACTCAGACCCTAGGAGAGAGAGATAATTACAGGAACTAAGTCCTTGGGTAGGTGAGAAATAAGAAGATCTGGTACCCAAGTGGAGAAACTAGCCCTGGGCACTTACAGAAGTTAAGGTAAATTATATGGGTATAGGTATAGGTGAGTCTAGCATTTAGTGGTAGGAGGATGAGGCATGGAATTCTCTCAAGTATCTCACATTTTTAACATTCACCACCTTCTATTGCTCATACTCAGTTACGCAGGGAACCCTATTTCAGTATCTCGTCAGGACCTCCAATGTAATTTTTCCATACCAGTGTTTTGCTGTTCATTTCTATTTTTCAAGGCAAGGTGATAGGGTTGGTAGAGGAGGCTTCAGGTGGGAAGAGAAGGTGTGAAATTGTGTTCTTTAATGGGAGAAGTGAATTTACCAGGAAATAGTATGAAGACAGCCCACCCAGCATTTGTGGTCATGAACTCTAAGTACAATGAATCAGCAGAGTTGCATTTCCTCAAGCTATATTCAGATGCCTGAGTGCAGGCTGAAATAGATCCAGATAAGAGACCGAACAAGATGGAATTTTTAAAATAAATACTCTGTGATAGAAGAAAAGGGAGTTTAAGGTGGATATAAGAGAGAGATTGTTAAAAAAAAAAAAAAAAGACCATGGAATCTAACTTGGGTAGGAGAAACGATAAAGGCACCAGGAGAAAAACAGTGAAAAATGAAAAGAGCAATGTACATATATGAGGTGACTCTAAAAACAGGATGTGATGATGAGAGGGCTTTTGGAAATAGTATAATTATAGGTAATGATAAATTATAAAGTGGTAGTTTCAAAACATTTTTTACCTTGACCTATAGTAAAAAAATAATAATCTTATCTTGCAACCCAAGATACATATACATGCACATTTCTCTTTATAAAAATAATTAAGTTTCATATAACAGTTCTGGCTCACTACTGAGATGCACTAAGATGATGCCAGATATACTGTAGTATTTTCCAGTCTATTCTATTTTATCTAACATTTCCAATTGCAACCTGCCACATTAAATTCAAGGCATATTAATGGGTTATGACTTGCACTTTGTAAATCGCTAGTTTTAGTTATGACTGTGGAGGTGGATGGCAGAGATGATATGAAGGAAAGAGTTGTTGGAGATGAGGAGGTCAAATAACAGAAATCAGGATTTTAGATGAGTCATCTATATGAATATTAAAGTCACCATAACTGATGGTGAGTCATCATATTTTTTTCTATCTAGGGTGAAGCCACTATGTAGCTATTTAAATATCCACATGTAGCTATTTAGATGGAAAATTTTTAAAGCCTTATTGAGGTATAATTGAAAATAAACTGTACTTATTTAATACATACAATCAATAGCTTTTGACATATGTATATAACCACACACACGCATCCATAATCACAATGAGAATAATAAATAGCTGCATTAACCCCTTCCCACACCTCCCTGCTCCATTGCCAACCTGATCTCCAGGCAACCTGATCTGTGTCCTATTTTTATACATTACTTTGCATTCCTTAGCATTTTAGGAAAATAAAATGACACATTATGTGACTTCTATAGTCTGATTTTTTTCAGCATAATTAGCTTGAGATGCATGTATGCTGTTGTGTGTATCTATAGCTTTTTTATTGCCGTGTTGTATCCTATTGTATGAATATACCAGTTTGTTAATCTATCCAACAGCTATGAACATTTGAGTTGTTCCCAGCTTCAGACAGATCAGTTGTTGTGAGCATTTGTGTATAAGTATTTGTGGGGATGTACGTTCTCACATCTCTTGGTAAATACCCACAAGTGATTGCTGGATCATAGTTTCTGTTTTACTCACATATTTTCTTTTTTTTTTTTTTGAGTTGGAGTCTCACTGTCGCCCAGACTGGAGTGCAGTGGCTGCTCCCGGCCACTGCAGCCTCGACCTGCTGGGCTCCGGTGATCCTTCTGCTTCAACCTTCCAAGTAGCTGAAACTACAGGTGCACACTACCACACCCGGCCTATTTTTTTGATTTGTTGTAGACATAAGGTCTCGCCTGCCCAGGCAGTTCTGGAAACTGCGGGCTCAGGCAATTCACTCACCTCAGCCTCCCAAAGGCACGGGATTATAGGCTGAGCCACCAAACCCAGCTTATATTTTCTATATCCAAAAAAGATTGGTATGTCCTGGCTTCCAAAGAAAAATCAGTCTCCAAATATAAGCCAGTCGTCTACAAAATTGTATAAGCCAACTTTGGAATCTGTATAATTGTGTCTTTGCCTATTTGCATATATAAATGAAAGTTTAATCTCCCACTTTCTAATATCACAGTTAAATATTTGCCTGAGATCTGCAGTTTAAATCCATATAATTATAACTCCAATCTTTTTCTAGGAATTCTATTAAGATAATTTAATTGCCTCTAATGAGGGGGACATACTACTTTTCTTTATGTATGTTTGTAATCGATACTTGAATGTTTTGCTTTTTAACATTATAAAAGTTATTAACTCAGTATTTGATTTACATATAGTTGGTTGAGTTGATTCAAATGTGGACACTGATTCATGAGGAGAGTTTAAAAAATTCAAGTTATTGGTGAATAATTATCAAAAGTACGTTTAAATTACATCCATTCAAAGCAGAGAACAATACAGCAGTGGTTCTCAAATGTCAGTCTGCCTTAGGATTACATAAAATACAGATTGCTGGCCCTCACCTACAGAATTTCTAACTTAGTAAGTCTAAGGTGAGGCAAAGAATTAGTTTTAACTAGGGTTGCTAGACCACATCTTGAGAACTCCTGTAGTGGAAGATACACTTTCAGGTTCACCTGTGTTCAATCACAGTATGATTATCCAGCACCTGTGAGACCTTGGGTTTGTTACTCTAAATGTCCTCATCTCTAAAATGTACATAAATATTAATAATCCTATAGAGGATTGTGTGGCAGGTTAAGTTATTGTACATAAAGCTCTTAAAGCAGAGTCTGTTAACTATTATTACTATCATTATAACCTTAAAAATCATGGCAAATACATATCATCAAACAATGTGATATTATAGAAATTTGGAGCAAAATATAACCAAAAAAGAGACAAACTATCAATGATCAGTTTTGCTTTGTTTCTCAGGGAACAAATTTAAAATTGGAATCTCTTATATTTTTCCCCATTTTCACTTTTTCCTTCTTCTATTCTTTGTTTTTGCTGAAGTCAGAAGTGACCAGGAGATTTTTAGGAAGATGTTCACTTAAATTTCTTGGTACCTATAATGACTAAGCCAAAAATATCTGGAAAGCAATGCTAGATCTTTCTTTTTAATCCCCAAATCTACCTTGCATTAAAATTTGTTCCACCTGCATGAATCTCTTTCTAATCAATCCTCAGTTATCAAATGCAGATGATTCTTACTCAGGTTCAGATGTATAAGAAGGTCAAGATCTATTTTATGTTAATAAAGACCTATTTGCAGGATCATACATGAAGTATGAAATGTTGAACTTTAGACAAAAGGACATAAAAGCTTTTTGCCTGGGTGTAATATAAAGACAAGGAGCCTTGTGGAAATGTTGAAAAATAATTTGATATTAAAAACAATTGAAAAATATGAAAAGCTGAAGAGACTCATTTAGTCTCAGGTATCCAAATAATTTAATCATACTAATAATTATTGTGTTCATTTAACCAACAGTTATTATGTGCTTCACATGTGCAAGGTAATGTGGATAGAGTTAATAACAAGAAGGACAGTTCTGGCTGTCACCAAAAAGGTGGTCTGAAGAAAGATGTAAAATAAGATAAAAGATAAATAAGTTCAAATATCAAATAAATGGAACAAAGGAAATAAATGGTTATGTAATATGCAGGAGATGGAGAGAAAGAAGCAAGATAAAATAGAATAACCAAGGAAGGCTGTTTCTTTTTATTGAGCATTTACTAGGTCGCACATTCAGCTAGTCACACTACATATATTATTTCTAATATTTTTTCTATCACAATTCCTCCAGGCATTTTTCCCAATTTTCAGAAGACAAAACTGAAGTTAGAATTTTTTTTTTTTTTGAGTTGGAGTCTCACTCTGTCGCCCAGACTGGAGTGCAGTGGCCGCTCCTGGCCACCACATCCTCGACCTGCTGGGCTCCGGCGATCCTTCCGCCTCAGCCTTCCAAGTAGCCGGAATTACAGGCATGCGCTACCACGCCCGGTTGATTTTTTGATTTATTGTAGAGATGAGGTCTCGCCGCCCAGGCGGGTCTCGAACCCACGGGCTCAGCCAATCCACTGACCTCAGCCTCCCAAAGGCATGGGATTACAGGCTGAGCCACTGAGCCTGGCTGAAGTTAAATTTTTAAGTTAACTTTTCCCAAGTCATCTACCTAGAAAGCAGCAGCACTGAATCCACATCAAAGACTGTACAACTCAAAAGCCCAAGTCTCTATGAGTCCTGCCTTGTTACTATTCATTACTATTTATTAACACACATTCATTTTCATCTGCACTACTACCATTTAACATTGTAAGTTTTGACTGTATGCAGGATGCTTTATCGGTATCTACTCTAAGCCCTTACTGTTCTGCCACAGGATCTTAGAAATGCTGTACCAGGTTCAGAAATCTCAGACTTGCTGTCTTTGCTCTTTCCACTCTACTGTATTTGCAATTGTCTGGGGACCAAAGTTGTGCCCCCAAAGTCTTTTTTTTTTAGCAAGTGTTCTTTATCGATATGGCTAGAAATCATGAGTTTACTGCAAGCCTTTGCCACCAGCCTACAGCTTCTGTTGCATAACTAACCTTGCCAGGTGTCCCCTCAAAATGATTGGATCGAGAGACGGGAACAAGATAGCGACAGGATAGGTGGACTTGTGAGATTCTCCGAACATGAGTTCCCAAAAAGACTCATACTTTTGTTGCCTTATTCTCCCAGCTCACCACCGTGCTGGTCCGAGGCCCGGGGACCTTTGGCCCCACTCAGGGCCGGATATTGCGACTCCCTGCTGCTGCTGTTCCACTGCATGTGTGGGAGTCTTGGGTCCCAGCTCGCTTCCTGGCTACATCGTCTCCCGCCCAGCACGAAGCCACTGGTCACTCAGGGAGGCTCTGGGTGCCCACCCCTCAGAGAAACCGGTCCCATTCCTGGCTGAAGTACCCTGTGGGGGGCCCAGGGCCACTCTCACTGCTCACCACCTGCCCTTTGGAGCTTTGGAGCTCTGGAGCTCTGGGCCCACCCTGGCTGAGGCAATCAGCATGTGACCCCAAGCTTGGGGACCCAGGTAAGCGGAGAGAAATGGATCTACGAAAGAGAATCTGCCTCCACCATTCTCCAGGAATTGATTTCCATTGCCCCACCCACCTATCAACAACCCCCACCTCGGTTCCTAAGGTAAACATCGCTAAACAGGAGACAAAACTCCAACCTTACGCTGAATCAGACAAAAGCAACTCCCAGGCAGCCAAACCCAAACTGCGAGTAAATCTAGCTGCCTGCAATGAAAAACAAAGGGGAGAGGCTGGAGATCAGATCTGAAGTGACTTTAGTCTGATCTCTTATTTTGACTTATGATTTTATCATTTTGACTGTTTGTTTTGATCACCTTTGTTGTTTGCCTTCGGACTTACACTGTCTCATGATTTTATTGGCCTATCTCTGTGTAGCTATCAGTATTCTTTAGGGAATCTTTCTTACATGTCTTTCTTCACTTCTCTCCAGCCTTGTGTCTCTTTCTCACCTGATAGTTGGTATGTATGTCTGTTTTTCCTCTCACTCTTCTCTCTCACTCCTATTGATCCCCACTTCCTCCATTATTTTCCTCTTTTATACCCCCTTTTTAATCTAGGGACAAAGCCCACATACTACTGCACAGACAGATTGTAAGGCAGAGGGAAATAGGTTCAAGTGTGCTCATACACCTGTTCGTGGATGCTAGAATTACCATATACATTCTGAGCCACAGCTTCCCCCTCAACTAAACCTCAAAACTGCAAAAAGTACAGTGCACAGGCCACAATCCAACCTCAAAAGTGAACAAAGCCAGAAGACCCTCATAAGGAAGAACAGGATATTGCAG
>NW_007257659.1:19813-21599 GCF_000164805.1 Carlito syrichta | reverse complement strand
AATACTGTGACTGAAATAAATAACAAACTGATAAGCATGGAAAGCAGAATTGCCCAAGCAGAAGAAAGAATCTCAGAGCTTGAGGACCAAAATATAGAACTAACCCAAACTCTTAAAAACACAGAAAATAAGCTTAAGAAGATAGAACAAAACCTTCCAGAGGTGAGCAATTACTTCAAGAGACCAAACCTAAGAGTAATTGGCCTTCCTGAGGCAGAAAGAGAGACAGAGACCACACTGGAACAAACTTTCCATGAGATCATTCAAGAAAACTTCCCTTATCTAATCAGTGATGCAAAAATTCAAAGACAAGAGATTCAGAGAACCCCTGCAAGACAACAAATGAGAAGACCAACTCCTAGACACATAATAATTTGCCTAAACAAAGTAGGCATAAAAGAAGGAATCCTAAAGGCAGCAAGAGAAAAAGGCCAGATCACCTACCATGGGAGACCAATCAGAATAGCAGCAGATTTATCTACAGAAACCCTGCAGGTTAGGAGAGTTTGGACCCCTATCTTCAAAGTCTTAAAAGAGAAACTATTTCAACCAAGAATAACCTCCCCGGCCAAGCTAAGCTTCATCAGTGAGAGAAAATTAAAATCTTTCCCAGATATTCAATCCCTAAGAACTTATGCTGCCACCAAATCACCTCCACATGAAAAACTTAAGAAGGTACTAAACCCAGAAGAAAAGGAAAAAAGAGCAACATTCTTCACAAGAGTACAGGTAAAAGAATAAAATATACATGAACCAACCCCAAAACCAAAAGAAAGACAAAAAACCCAAGTGAAAGAACAACAACTCTATAACAACTCTATGATAGGGACGAACTCTCACATTTCAATAATTAGCCTGAATGTGAATGGACTAAATGCACCACTGAAAAAACATAGAATGGCAAAACGGATAAATTATCACCAATGGATAAATATATTGCCTTCAAGAAACCCATCTCACTAGAAAGGACATACACAGACTCAAAGTAAGAGGATGGGAAACAAATTTTGAGGCGAATGGAACACAGAAGAAAGGAGGAGTCGCGATCTTAATTTCAGACAAAATATCATTTAAGCTATCAAAAATTAAAAAAGATACAGAGGGCCACTACATAATGATGAAAGGTTAGCTCCATCAACAAGAAATATCTGTCCTAAACATATATGCACACAACATAAGTGCACAAACTTTCATAAAGCAACTTCTAGGAAAACTAAAGAAAGATATTGACTCTAACGCCATCATAACTGGGGACTTTAATACCCCACTCCCAACCCTAGACAGATCAACAGGACAAAAAATCAGCAAGGAGATCCGGAACCTCAATGTGACTCTGGACCAAATGGACTTAATTGATACCTACAGAACACTCCATCCAAAGACCACAGAATACACATTCTACTCATACTGCAGGGAACGTATTCTAAGATCGACCACATAATTGGCCATAAATCAAGCATAAGCAAATTTAAAAGAACCAAAATTCTACCATGCACCTTCTCGGACCACAGTGGAATAAAAATAAATATTGACACCAACAAGGTCCCCCCAAAACCACAAAGACATGGACACTAAACAGCATGATGCTAAACAACTCCAGGGTCGATGATGAAATCAAAATAGAGATCAAAAGATACCTGGAAACAAATGAAAATGAAGAAACATCTTACTAAAATCTCTAGTATGCCTTAAAGCGGTAGTAAGAGGGGAATTTATATCCCTACAAACACACATGAAGAAAATGGAAGGAACACAAATTAACAGCCTAACAAGCCACCTAAGGAAG
>NW_007257659.1:17727-19793 GCF_000164805.1 Carlito syrichta | reverse complement strand
AAAAAAATCAGCAACGAGATCTGGAACCTCAATGTGACACTTGACCAAATGGACTTAATTGATACCTACAGAACACTCCACCCAATGATCACAGAATATACATTCTACTCATCACCACATGGAATGTGCTCTAAGATCGACCATATCCTTGGCCATAAATCAAGCACAAAGAAATTTCAAAAGATAGAAATTTTGTCATGCACCTTCTCAGACCACAGTGGAATAAAAATAAACATCAACACCAACAAGGTTCCCCCCAAACCCACAAAGACATGGACACTAAATAGCATGATGGTAAACAACTCCTGGGTCAATGATGAAATCAAAACAGAAATTAAAAGACACCTGGAAGCAAATGAAAATGAAGAAACATCTTACCAAAATCTTTGGGACACCATGAAAGCTATAGTAAGAGGGGAATTCATATCTCTACAAATGCACATGAAGAAAATGAAAGGATCACAAATTAACAGCCAAACAAGTCACCTTAGGAAGCTGGAAAAGCAAGACCACCAAAACCCTAACTTCAGCAGAAGAATTCAGATCACCAAAATAAAAACCAAAATCCGGGACATAGAAGACAAAAAAGATAATACAAAAAAATCAATGCAACAAAAAGCTGGTTCCTTGAAAGGATAAATAATATCGATGGTCCCCTAGCTAAACTGACCAAGAAAAAAAGAGAAAAAGCCCAAATAAATACAATCAGGAGCAGAAAAGATGAAGTCACATCTGATCCTGAGGAAATACAAAAGATCATTAGAGACTACTATGTATACTTGTATAGAAACAAACTTGAAAACTTCAAGAAAATGGAAGACTTTCTGACAACCTGCCTAGGTTGAAATAAGAAGAAATCAAGACCCTCAATAGACCAGTAACAATCAAGAAAATTGACTATGTAATAAAACTACCTACAAAAAAAGCCCTGGACCAGATGGTTTTCAAACAGAATTCTGTAAGACATTTAAGGAGGAGCTGATACCAATCCTACTGAAAGTATTCCAGGTTATTGAGAAAGATGAACCCTCCCCAGATCATTTCATGAAGATAACATCACAATGATACCCAAGCCAGGTAAAGACCCAACAAAGAAAGAGAACTACAGGCCAATATCTTTGATGAACATAGATGCTAAAATTCTCAACAAGATCCTGGCAAACCGGATTCAACAATACATCTCAAAAATCATCCATCATGACCAAGTAGGCTTCATTCCTGGGATGCAAGGCTGGTTCAACATTCGCAAAACCATAAATGTAATTAAATACATCAACAGATGTCAAAACAAATACCACATGATTATATTTTTAGATGCAGAAAAAGTTTTTGATAAAATCCAGCACCCCTTCTTGATAAAAACAGCTAGGCATATGGGGAACAGACCTCAAAAGAGTAAAAGCCATCTACGAGAAACCCACAGTCAGCATACTCCTAAACAGACAAAAATCGGAACCATTTCCCCTGAAAACTGGAACAAGAAAAGGATGCCCACTCTTACCCCTCCTGTTCAACATAGTATTGGAAGTCCTGGCTTAAGCAATCAGAGAAGAGAAGGCAATCAGGGGTATCCAAATAGGAAAAGGGGAAGTCAAGTTATCTCTCTTGGCAGATGATATAATTGTGTACCTTGAAAACCCAAGAGAATCTGTCAAAAACCTCCTTACACTGATAAAGGCCTTTGGCAAAGTCTCAGGATACCAAATAAATGTGCAAAAGACAATTGCATTTCTTTACACCAATAATAAGCAGAAACCTAAATAAAAACCACAATTCCATTCACAATAGCTACACACAAAAAAATGAAATACCTTGGCATCTTCCTAACCAGAGACATGAAAGACCTTTACAATGAAAATTACAAAACACTGCTCAAAGAAATCATAGATAACACAAACAAGTAGAAAAATATTCCATGCTCATGGATTGGAAGAATCAACATTGTGAAGATGTCCATCTTACCTAATGCAATCTACAGATTCAATGCAATACCCATCAAATTACCAGCAACATTCTTCTCAGACCTAGAAAAAACAACACAGGATTCATATGGAAACACAAAGTCC
>NW_007257659.1:1747-17707 GCF_000164805.1 Carlito syrichta | reverse complement strand
AGACATTTAAGGAGGAGCTGATACCAATCCTACTGAAGGTATTCCAGGTGATTGAAAAAGATGGAACTCTCCCTAAATCATTTTGTGAAGCTAATATCACATTGATATCCAAGCCAGGTAAAGACGAACAAAGAAAGAGAACTACAGACCAATATATTTGATGAACATAGATGCTAAAATTCTCAACAAGATCCTGGCAAACCGGATTCAACAACACATCTCAAAAATCATCCATCATGACCAAGTAGGCTTCATCCCTGGGACACAAGACTGGCTCAACATTCACAAGAAAATAAATGTAATTAAAAACATCACCAGATATCAGAACAAAAACCACATCATTATATCATTAGATGCAGAAAAAGGTTTTGATAAAATCCAGCACCCCTTCTTGATAAAAACCCTCGAACAACTAGGCATACCTGGAACATACCTCAAATAGTAAAAGCCTTATACAAGAAATCCACAGCTAGCATACTCCTAAACAGATAAAAATTGGAACCATTTCCCCTGAAAACGGGAACAAGACAAGTATGTCCACTCTCTCCCCCACTGTTCAATATAGTATTGGAAGTCCTGGCTATAGCAATCAGAGAAGAGAAGGTGATCAGGGGTATCCAAATAGGAAAAGAGGAAGTCAATTATCTCTCTTTGCAGATGACATGATTGTTTACCTTGAAAACCCAAGAGAAACTATCAAAAGGCTGCTTGCACTGATAAAGGACTTTGGCAAAGTCTCAAGGTATAAAATAAATGTGTAAAAGACAATTGCATTTCTTTACTCCAACTATAAACAAACAGAAACCCAAATAAAAAGCACAATGCCATTCACAATAGACACACACACTCAAAAAAATGAAATATTTTGGCATCTTTCTAATTAGAGACGTGAAAGACCTTCAGAATGAAAACTATAAAATGCTGCTGAAAGAAATCAAAGATAACACAAACAAGTGGAAAAATATCCCATGCTCATGGATTGGAAGAATCAACATTGTGAAGATGTCCATCTTACCTAAGGCAACCTACAGATTTAATGCAATATCCATCAAACTACCAGCAACATTCTCCTCAGAGCTAGAAAAAACAATACCAGATTTCATATGGAAACACAAATGACCAAGAATAACCAGAACAATCCTCAGCAAAAAGAAACAAAGCAGGCGGTATCACATTACCAGACTTCAAACTTTACTATAAAACTACAATTATCAAAACAGCATGGTATTGGTACAGGAGCAGGCATATAGACCAATGGAATCGAATTGAGATTCCAGAAGCAAAACATCAATTTTGCAACCAACTCATCTTTAACAAAGCCTTCACCACCTACCACTGGGGAGAGGAGAACCTATTCAGTAAATGGTGCAGGGAAAACTGGCTGACCAATGTAGAATATTCAAACAAGACCCCTATCTATCCCCATACACAAAAATTAACTCTAATGGATCAGAGACCTAAATGTAAAACCTCAAACCATAAGAACCTTAGAAAATGCAAGACACACCCTTATGGAAACAGGAATTGGCATCCAATTCTTGAACAAAAACGGGCCATAAGAGATAAGATAGAAAAGTGGGACCTCATTAAACTGACAAGCTTCTGCAAAGTCAAAGAAACCATCAAGAAAACAGGGAGACGGCCCACAAACTGGGAAAAAGTATTTGCCAACTCCATGTCTGACAAAGGCCTAACATCTTGAATCTAGAAGGAACTCAAATGTGCTAAAAAGAAAAAAAGCAAGCAACCCCATTACAAAGTGGACAAAAGATATGAACAGACACTTCTCAAAAGAAGACATACAAGCGGCCAACAGACACATGAAGAAACATTCAACCTTACTAATCATCAAGGAGATGCAAATTAAAACTACACTGAGATACCACCTAACTCCAGTCAGAATGGTCATTATCAATAGCTCAAAAAATAACAGATGCTGGAGAGGATGTGGTAAAAAAGGAACACTTCTACACTGTTGGTGGGAGTGTAAACTAGTGCAACCTCTGTGGAAAGCACTGTGGCTATTCCTAAAAGTGACCTCCCATATGATCCCCTACTGGGAATATACCCTGCCCTTTGTGAAATGCATATTTTTATACCTAACCCTTAACTGTATCCCACAATTTTAAAATAAAAAATATGTTTAAAAAGAACTCAAATCACTCTATAAAAAAGATATCTGCACACGAATGTTCAATGCAGCATTGTTCACAATAGCTAGAATCTGGAACCAACCACGCTGTCCATCAAAAGAGGAATGGATTAAAAAAAGTGGTACATATACACGATGGAATACTATGCAGCCATAAAAAAGAACAAAATCATGAATTTTGCAGCAACCTGGATGGAGCTAGAGTCTATAATACTAAGTGACCTCTCACAGAAACAAAGATCTGAGTACCACATATTCTCACTCATATAGTGGACCTTGATCATCCAATGCACTACTATAACAAAATGACTGACAGTGTTGGGAAACTATGGGGGGATGGGACTAATGGTAGTAAACATCTGTCTAGAGACGGGGAGACACCTGTTATCAACAAGGGGGCCTGAATGAAGCATATTTGTATACCTAACCCTTAACTGTACCCCACAATATCAAAATAAAAATATCGATTAAATAAAACAAACAAATAAATAAATATTAAAAAAATAAAAAAACAAAACTTGTGTCTAAAAAAAAAAAAGACTGAATATGTTAAACACACAACTAACATCATACAAAATGAAGAAAAATTGAAAACGTTTTCTTTAAAGTCTGGACACAGACAAGGATGTCCACTTTCACCACCCCTATTCAATATAATATTAGAAGTTCTTACCAGAACAATTAGTCAAGAGAAAGAGATAAAGGACATTCAAATTGGAAACAAGGAAGTCAAACTGTTCCCATTTGAGGGAACAAATATATATATTTTGTTACAGTCTTTAGATATATATTTTTTAAAAACCATTAAAATTAATAATAAATCCTGAAAAGTTGCAGGATAGAAGAATTAATGTACAAAAATTAGTGGTTTTCCTATCAATTAGAGCTTGACTTGAACAAGTGACCAATAATTGTTGTTGCAATTATTTTTGTTTTTATCATTTTCACTATTACCATTGTCAAGTTTGTTTCTCATTCTCTTTTATTTACTGAGAAACTTTGTGTCATTACCAATAAAATAATTATATCATCAGAAAATATTTCTAAAATCCTTTTGCACTGTTTCTTGTTCTTTAGTTAAATGATTTTGTAAACAATAATTAGGCTGGACTCAGTGACTCACACATGTAACCCTAGCACTGCAGGAGGCCGAGGCAAAATAATTGCTTGAGGCTAGGAGTTCAAGACAAGCCTGGGCAACATAATGAGACCTTATCTCAACAAAAAACCAAAAATTAAAAAAAAATTAGCCAGGTATGGTGGTGTGTGACTATACTCCCTCTCTAGGGGTTATATAGTCTGTGAGCCATGACTGTGACTGGGTGGTGGAATGAGACTGACTCAAAAAACAAGCAAACAAACAAACAGAAAAGCCACAATAATTAAATGTTAGAAAATGAATTATAGAGGAGCTACTAACAATTGATACTATTTTGTAAATCAGTAAATGAGTCTGGGAGAATTAGAAACTATTGACACTTCCAGAACGTTTCTATAGTGTCTCTGAAAACATAAGCATTTTTTTTATTGATTTGAAATACTTTACCTCTTTAAAAAAAAAACTGTAGCATAGTCACTCCAATTGATGAAACCAAGATCACATAAGTCTTCCCACATCCTCTATGAAATGCCATATCTCATGGCACCTCTGAGTTACAGATATATCAAAGCTCATCTCTTCTCCTACTTCCTGATTCAAAGTAGTGTGCATCTGGATCAATATTATTTTATTTGATTAAGAAATGTCACATACTTACCAATTTTGGTGTGCATTAATTGGATATCTAGAAGAGATTGGGTATGTTACTCAAAACCAATGGTTCTCTTCTAGTGGGACAATCCTGAGGTGGGGATGGAGTGGGGCAATCAGTGGGGTTGGAGTGAAGTAATGGTTTCCAATCCTGGTGATTGGAATCACCAGAGGAACTTAAATATATGAATATTTGTGTTCTATCCCTGATCAATTAAATCAAAACTTTAGTGGGAGAGGAAAGCTTCTGAAAGATCCACTGCATCCTAAATCAACTGGATCCAAAATAAATAAATGTGCACTAGATGAGTATAAATAGTGACTGTTGAGGTCTTCCCAAGATATTCTATATGAAGAAGTATACCACCATCTTCCTCATTTTCTCTTCCATTCCCCAGGTTTATTTTCTTTATAATACTTATCACCTTAAAGTTATCTTGCGTATCTTTTTATTTCTCTGCATAGTGTCTATTTCCTTCCTATTAGTACATAAGTTTTATAAGAGTAGGGATCTTATATTTTAAGTCTATCACTTTATTTCTAGTTCGCAAAAATAATCTAGGAAAAAAGTTCAATAAATATTTGTGCAATGAATAAACGAATTATCAGTACATACAAACTTTAAAGATGAAAACTTATGGGTTTAGTATTGAGGATGAAGAAAAGGAGAGAGGTGATTTCTCTGTCTTTAGAACAGCCTAGAACAACTATAAATGTATGCATTGAATATCAAATGGCTATTAGTCTCATTCTTATAGCCAAGTTTGATCATCAACCAAGTTATTTCTTTGACATTAAAATGAAATGATCCAGCCGGGTTTGGTGGCTCAGCCTGTAATCCCGCGCCTTTGGGAGGCTGAGGTGAGTGGATTGCCTGAGCCCATGGGTTCGAGACCCGCCTGGGCAGCAAGATCTCATCTCTACAATAAATCAAAAAATCAGCCGGGCATGGTAGCGCATGCCTGTAATTCCGGCTACTTGGAAGGCTGAGGTGGAAGGATCGCCGGAGCCCAGCAGGTTGAGGCTGCGGTGGCCGGGAGCGGCCACTGCACTCCAGTCTGGGTGACAGACTGAGACTCCAACTCAAAAAAAAAAAAAAAAAAAAAAAGAAATGATCCAAACATTGTTCTCAAGGAGAAATAAGTAGACACATTTTTTTTCAGGATATGTTAGTCTTTCAAGATGTGATAGTCGAGACTGTCTATCCTTTTCTCTGAATTCTCTAAAAGGGATAGATTTTAGAGGTGAATACTTTTATCCCAATTCATCTTCTACCAGGAAAAAGAGGAGAGATGATCTTAGTAATATCACAGACTGCTATGCTCCAAGGGAATTGTCAGCCCCTCCTGGAGGACTCATTCCATTCATCTGCTATTTTGAAGTATGTTGTGCATCCTGATAAGACTCGGATACTAGATATGAAGGTGGAGGTATTCTCAATGTTCAGGGAGTAAACTATGTTAAACAGCTGCATGCTCATACCAGATTCAAAGCAACCACAATATTGTCTCATGGCTTGGGAATCAGTGACTAGGAGATCATAACTTGTCATGCATGTGGTTGGGTGGGGTGGCTTTTGAGGCCATTAAGCTACTCATCACCAGTGACCAAACTACCCATGGGTACCCATTTCTAAGTCTACAGGGGCACATGGTAGCCATGTTCAGAAGGGCCTACATTATCTTCTTCACTTCAGACCTGTTATCTTTGCCTTTCACATCTTGAATTGAATTTCCATTATAAAAGTGAAATTACTAAAATTCTGGACACATTTGGGGAACCTAAGTCAGGAGATTTATTGTGCCTTTGTCCCTAACAGACCCTTGAGTTGTAGCAATCCCCATAGAGTTCCTTAGCCCCAGCACAGTGTAGTAAGTTATGTAAAAATAAAGTTGCATTCCTTTATTTGATGAATTAGATTTTATGCCCATTTTAGAGGTATTTTGCTCTATAAAAACTGTTTACCTACATAAACCATATCTGTCATGATTTAGTCTGAGGCAGTAACAAGATATTGAGGAAAGAGCATGCATGAGCTTTAGGATTTGTCATACCTAAATTTCAATTACAGCTCTATAATTTACTGACTATATGAGTTAAGAAAATTTGCTGAATAGCTTCCAGACCCCTCTATAGGAAATGCTTCAAAAGGTATTAAGTAAAGAAGAAAGAAAAAATGACTACATATTTCAAAGAGAATAGAAGAACATAGAATCAACAGAGACTACCTCATAGCTGCACATTTTAAAGCAGTCACATACATCAAACCAAAAGTTAAATGAAAAGCAAAGAAAAAACTTTTTATAAGAGCCTCATGACATGGATAAACAATTACATTTCAATAATCAGCCTGAACGTGAATGGCTTAAATGCACCACTGAAAAGACACAGAATGACAAACTTGATAAAAAACCATGACCCAATAATTTGCTGCATCCAGGAACTCATCTCATCACAAGGGACACACACAGACTCAAAGTTAGAGGATGGAAACTAAATTTCCAGGCTAAAATCAGGCAGGAGCCATGATCTTAATACCAGACAAAGCAACCTTTAAGATATCAAAAGTTAATAAAGACATGGAAGGATATTACATAATGATAAAAAGTTTAATCCATCAATAGGAACTATCCATCCTAAACATATATGCACCTGACACAAGAGCTCCAGCTTTTATAAACCAGCTACTAAAAAAACTAAAAAAAAAAAAAAAATTGACTCTAATACTATTATAGCTGGAGAGTTAAATACCAAATTAACAACCCTAGATACATCATGAAGGCAAAAAATCAACAAAGAGATGTAGACTCTCTACTAGACACTTGACAAAATGGACTTCATAAATAGCTACAGAACACTCCACCCAAATACCACAGATTATACATTCTACTTATCACCACATAGAACATACTCTCTCCAAGATCGATCACATCCTTGGCAATAATCAAGCATAAACAAGTTTCATAAGATCAAAATACTGCCATGAGCCTTCTTAGAACATAGCGAAATACAAATAAATATCAACACCAACAAAATTTCCCTAAAACCCACAAAGACAAGGGCACTAAAGAGCATGACGCTGAATGCCTCAAGGATCAACACAGAAATCAAAAGAGAAATTAAAAGATTCCTGGAAACAAATGAAAATGAAGAAACATCTTACCAAAACCTCTAGGATGCCATAAAATCTGTTCTTAGAGGGGAATTATATATCTCTATGAACACATATCAAGACAATAGAAAGAGCATAAGTCAACAGCCTAACAAATTACCTAAGAAAGTTGGAAAGACAAGACCACAAAAACCCTAACCTCAGCAAAAGAATCCAGATCATCAAAGTAATAGCCCAAATACAGGGCACAGGAGAAAAAAAAATCATAGAAAAAACCAGCAAAACAAAAAGCTGGTTCTTTGAAAGAATAAATAAGATTGATGAACCCCTAACCAGAATGACCAAGAAAAAGTTCAAATAAACACAATCAGAAATGCAAAAGATCAAATCACAACTGAACCCAAAGAAACACCAAAGATTATCAGAGATTACTATGCATACCTGTATGAAAACAAACTTGATAACCTAAATGAAATGGAAGACTTTCTAACATCACACAACCTCCCAAGGTTGAAACAAGAAGTCACTGAGACATTAAATAGACCAAATGGCCCAGGAAACTGACTCTGTCATAAGAAAACTACCTACAAAAAAAAGTCCTGAACCAGACAGCTTTCCAGTGAAATTCTATAAAACATACTAGGAGGAGCTGATGCCAACACTATTGAAAGTATTCCAGGAAATTGAGAAAGGCAAAATTTTCCCCAAATCATTTTACAAAGATAACATCACACTCATACCCAAACTGGGTAAAGATACAACAACAACGTAAAAAGAAAACTACAGGCAAATATCCCTGATTAACATAGATGCAAAAATTCTCAACATGATTCTAGCAAATTGGATCCAACAACACATTTCAAACTCATTCACCATAATCAAGTAGGCTTCATCCCTGGGATGCAGGGCTGTCTCAACATCTGCAAGACCATAAATGTAATTAAATACATCACCAGATGTAAAATTAAGAACCACATCATTATATCATTAGATGCAGAAAAAGCTTTTGATAAAATCCAGCATCCCATGTTGATAAAAACCCTGAATACCTAGGCATAGAAGAAACATACCTCAAAATAGTAAGCACCACTACAATAAACACACAGCTAGCATATTGCAAAATGGACAGAAAGTGGAAGAATTTCCCCTGAAAACTGGCACAAGACTAGGTTGCCCTTCTCACCCTTCCTATTCAACATTGTGTTGGAAGTTCTAGCTAGAGCAAATAGACAAGAGAAGGAAATCAGGGGTATCCAAACAGGAAAAGAGGAAGTTATCTCTCTTTACTGATGATATGATCCTATACTCCAAATCCAAGAGATCTGTCAAAAAACTCCTTTCACTGATAAAGGACTTTGGCAAAGTCTCAGGGTATAAAATAAATGTGAAAAATATAGTCACATTCTTATACACTGACAACAAACAGGCAGAGAACCAAATAAAAAACACAATCTCATTCACAATAGCCATGAAAAAAAGAAATACCTCGGTATCTTCCTAACCAGAGAAGTGAAAGACCTTTACAATGAAAACTACAAAACACTGCTCAAAGGAATCCAAAAAGACACAAATGAAAAAATATTCCATGCTCATGGATAGGAAGAATCAACATTGTTATGTCTGTTCTATCAAAGGCAACCTACAGATTTAATGCCATACCCATTAAGTTACCAACATAATTCTTCTCAGACCTGGAAATGACAATACAGAAATTCATACGGAAACATAAACAACTACAAATAGCCAAAACAATCCTTAGCAAAAAAAAAAAAAAAAAAAAGCAGGAGGTATCACACTTCCAGACTTTAATCTGTACTATAAGACTACAATAATCAAAACAGCCTGGTGTTGGTACAAAAACAGACATATGGAACAATGGAACAGGATGGAGATTCCAGAAGCAAGACTTCAATTTCTCAATCAGTTAATCTTCGACATAGCCTCCACCAACATCCACAAGGCAGATGAGAACTTATTCAGTAAATAGTGCTGGGAAAACTGACCACATGCAGAAGACTGAAACACCTTTACTATCTCCATACACAGAAATCAACTCTAAATTGATCAAAGATCTAAAAGTAAAACCTTAAACTATAAGAATCTTAGAAAACCCAAGAGACACTCTTATAGAAATCGGAGTAGGCAACCAATTCCTGATCAAAATCCTAGAGTCCATGCCATAAGAGATTAGACAAGTGGGACCTCGTTAAACTGACAAGTTTCTGCAATGCAAAAGAAACCATCAAGAGAGTAGGTAGACAGCCCACAGAAGGGGAAAAAAATATTTGCCAACTGTATATCTGACAAAGGCCTAACATATAGGATCTACAAGGAACTCAAATGTGCCAAAAGGAAAAAAACAAAAAGCCCCATTACAAAGTGGGCAAAAGAGAGGAATAGACACTTCTCAAAAGAAGATATGCAGGCAGTCAACAGACACATGAAAAAAATGCTCAGTGTCACTAATCACCAGAGAAATTCAAATCAAAACCACTTTGAGATATTGCCTAACCTTCCTAAGAGAGACCATCATTAAGAAAACAACAACAGATATTGGTGAGGATGTGGAGAAAAGGGAATACTTCTACACTGCCAGTGGGAATGCAAATAAGTTCAACATCTATGGAAATCAGTGTGGCAATTTCTAAAACAAATAGAAATTGACCTTCCATTTGACCCAGCAATCCCCCTACTGGGAAGATATCCGGAGGAGCTCAAAACATTCAACCAAAAAGCCACCTGCACTCACATGTTTATTGCAACACTATTCACAATAGAAAAAAACATGAAACTAACTGTGCTGCCCATTGAAACTGGACTGGTTAAAAAGAATGTGACACATATACACTATGGAATATTACAGAGCCTTAAAGAAATACAAACATATGGACTTTGTAGCAACTTGAATGGACTTGGAGTCTTTAATACTCAGTGATCTATCACAGAAACAAATAACAAGAGTACCATATGTTCTCACTTGTAAGTGAGCCCTGAGCATTTACCATAATACTATAAGAAAGGGACTGGCAGCCGGGCTCGGTGGCTCAGCCTGTAATCCCGCACCTTTGGGAGGCTGAGGTGAGTGGATTGACTGAGCCTGCGGGTTCGAGACCCACCTGGGCAGTGAGACCTCATCTCTACAATAAATCAAAAAATCAGCCGGGCATGGTAGCGCGTGCCTGTAATTCCGGCTTCTCAGAAGGCTGAGGCGGAAGGATCGCTGGAGCCCAGCAGGTTGAGGCTGCGGTGGCCAGGAGCGGCCACTGCACTCCAGTCTGGGCGACAGAGTGAGACTCCAACTCAAAAAAAAAAAAAAAGGAAAGAAAAAGAAAGGGACTGGCAATAGTGCAGTACTGCTGGAGTGGTGGTGGGGACACAACATCAGTAAGGGTACCTGATCTCAAACCAGGCAAAGTGGGGACCAAATTTGTATGATGTCCACTTGTATGCCTAATACTTTTTTCCTTCCATAAAATTAGGGAAATAATGCCCATACCATGGAATATATTAGATGATATTATGAAATGAAGTAGATAGAAGTTTCTATCCCTATATTGATATGTGATATATTATACTTTTCAAACTGTTAGCACTAGTGTGTACAGGCTCAGCTTAGGAGTGGTTAGACCTTGAAAATCATTGAGTTCTGGCATCAGATGGTATGTCATTCTGAATATGACTCTCAAGTTTCTGTTTTGTCCAGAGTCAGGGGGCGCAGGATCTCCTGAGAGAGTGACAAAATGTCTGGTCATCAGAGCTATGTGGTGCTCTTAGGAGTATTCCAGCTCCCTTTCAGGTCCCCGTTTCATTTACTGTAAGGACAGATTTCTAATCAAACTTTTATCTCCATCAATTCTCATAATAAATCTCAGTAACTTAAGTATTCTATTATTTCAATTCATTTGACCCTGAAAAATGACCTCTTAACTGAATAAGTAACTCATTTAAACCAGTTTAGTCATTAAATAATTTTTTTTTTGTTCAACATTTTCAAATTACTTATCATGTAGTAGGCATATGCTATGGAATATAAACATTCATAAAACAAAGTCCTCATCCTCAAGGAGCTTGTAGCATAATATAAAAAACAGATGTATAAACACTCAATTAGAAGAACATGAGAAGGGTGCAATAAGATAAGTGTTTTCAGGACAAGATGGGCTTAGCATAAAGGTGAGGGGGCAGAGAAAGAATAAAACTATAAATTATTGACCACTTATGTAATTTTCACAGATTTCTTAATAATAAGGATTATTGAATCCATTTCAGAGATGGGGAAACTAAGGTGATATCTCTAAATTCAGCTGTCTAGTTAAGAATAGGTTGAAAAAGTCAAAATTCATAACTCTAAGATCACCTAGTGACTTCTTGACAGAAAGAGGCTGAAAACCTTACTACCTAACTCAGCTACGTCTCATGTGTGACTACTACCTCTGCCATGTGATAATTCCCAAAAACTACCACCTGCCACTAGATAATTTCTAAAAAGTGCATTAACATCCATGGAAAGGGAGCATTACATTTTTTTTCATCCACACTAGAATAAGTATTGGTATTACATCATATTTATGTTTTAATCACACCAAGTATATTACATTTGACATGTTTACTGTACATTTTTATTCCTTCTCTCAAGTTGGTTGAAACAGAGGTGTTTTCTCTAATTAGTTTATATATTACCATTTATGTATAATTCTGGAACTACCTAGAGAACTATGGGTGATATAGGCACAATATAAATGCTAGCTGTTATCATGATAAAACTAGTTTGTTGAGTTTGTGGAAGAATTTGAAATAATTCAAATCATGAAAGATGCCATTATTAGCAGCTGCTGGACTGGTCTCAGGTTTGCATAGTGCTTTGTTCTTTTCTACCCTGACTGTCCTTGTACACGACTCTATTTTAACAGGCAAAAGCAATTAAAGTCACTGTTTTGGAACTTAGTTCATATTTTTTGCCGTTCTCCTTTCTCATCTTCTCCCTCCATCCAATATGTCATTAGCACATATCACACAATGCTCTGGCCTTGAGCTGGCCTCTGCACAGCTGAAGAGAGAAAACGAATTTCTAGGAAAGAGGGAGACCAACCTGCCATTAAAGTGTGAAGGACTTTGCACTAGGACTCAAGGGCCCTAGAGGCTGTCTGAGTTTGCTGGCATTTGAAGGTGTGTATAGCAGCAACTAAACCACAAACGTGAGTGTGCATACTCTCATAAGAGCCATGGTCATCAAAACAGAAAGTTGGCCCTTGGTGAAAGGAGGGGGCCTTATGTGATGCTCAGAAAGACTGTTTTTAGTTCTTTATAAATGCCGAAAGCCTGGGCAAAGGCAGATGGAAAGAAGTGACTCTCGCAGCTAAATCAGGACTTTTTCTTGTGTTTATGGAGTGGTATGTTGCACACACAGACAGAAATAGACTTCTACAGCAAAACCCTGTAACACTGATATGGTTGCAGAAGAGGAAGACTGTCTTCCTCAGTTAACTTATCTGAGCACCAAAATCTTGACTCTAGTAGGTATGTTCTAACAAGGCAAACCAACTAGCTTCATATTGAATTCCCAGAGGAGTGACATGACTTATTAACCTCTTGCTTAGCACTTCCTTTTTCTTCTCATTTTCCACAGACAAAATTCTTGTCATATTAAAAATACAAAATTCTCAAAGGGAAGCCCAAACTTTACCTGTACGATGTCCACCTTTATGCCTAATCCTGAATTGTGCCCCACATATTTAAAATAACCTATTAAAATTTAAAAAAACAAAATTTCAAGTTATATTAAAGTTATGCATTTTAAATATGCAGCTTAAAGAATTTTGCTATATGTGTTCACTTGTATAGCCAACAACTTCATAAAAATATACATTTATATTGCCCAGAATGGTTCTCTAGCTCCTCCTCCTAGAGGGATTCTTTACTGTACAGTTTTATAAAGTTGTTTTTTTTTTTTTTTTTGAGAAAAGAATAATCTCACATTCAGAAATGGTATTATAAAAGGAAATAATCCTGGTTTATTTCATTTGTTTTTATGTCACTCTCAAGAGCTTTCTTACATGGCCATTGTTAATAAAACAAACAACAACAGATGCTGGTGAGGATGTGGAGAAAAAGGAATGCTTCTACACTGCTGGTGGGAATACAAACTAGTGCAAGTTCTTTGGAAGACAGTGTGGCAGTATCTGAAACAATTAGAAATTGACCTTCCATATGACCCAGCAATTCCCCTATTGGGAATATACCTGGAGGAACTCAAATCATTCTACAAAAAAGATACCTGCACATGTATGTTTGTTGCAGCTCTATTCACAACAGCAAAAACATGGAACCAACCATGTTGCCCATTGAAGTTGAACTGGATTTAAAAAATGTGGTACATATACACAACGGAATACTATGCAGCCATAAATAAGGACAAATATATGGACTTCACAGCAACTTGGATGGATTTGGAGTCGATCATACTCAGTGATCTATCACAGAAACAAAGAACAGAGTACCAGATGTTCTCACTCATAAGCGGATCTTGAACAATCATAATATTATAAGAAAGCAATTGGCAGTAATGGGAAACGATCAGGGGAGCGGGGGTGGGATTGGCAGTTGAGAGAAACTGCTAGGGGAGGGAGGGACATACCTCATCATCAAGGGTACCTGTATAATCAACGTTTGTATGCCTACCTCTGAATTGTACCCCACATCTATAATTAAAAAAAAAATCCTTTCTACTAGGAAATTCATAGTCAATTAGGGTTAAAAAGGAAAGCACAGTTTCAATCTTTATCTGCAGATTTTTCTTTTTGCCTGTTTCTTATTCTCTAAACCAGAGAATTAGCTGTTTTGTGCGTGTTGAGATATTTACCAATGAGTTTTATGCATTTTCTCAATATGAATTTCTTAAGATCCAAGACTTTATCATTTACTTGAATGAAAGAAGTTACTTCCTCAAATATAACCATCATGTGTGATCCTGTCAAACAGCTTCTACCCAGCTCACAGAAGTAGCTTCTAATGATAAGGTGGCTATTTGGTGGCAAACATTTTGTGAACTCAAGATTACTATAACTCATTTAACTGGAGTTTTATATTTCACCACATTTCCACCATACATTAAATTCATACAATCATCCTGTGAAGAAGGTATTCTTTGCAACTTCATCTAATACATGAAGTATAGGAGACTTTAGAAAATTAAGCAGTTCTGCCAGTACAAGGTAGAGATGAGGTTTGAAGCCAAGTACTCTAATTCCAAATCTTATTTATGTTTTATGCATAAACATACTGCCCTGTCTCCAATCAGAATGAATTTTAAGGAGAGGTGGGGCAAGATGGCAATGGGGCAGCTCTCTGTCTGTGAAACTCTCCACCGAGGAGAATGCAAAGAGACTCTGATTCTCTCCCTGGAGTTGCAGATCCCACTGTCTGCAGCCTGCTCTTCACACGGAACTCGACCGTAGACTTTGCTGAGGCATCACCAAGGTTTGGGCAGCTACTGTGGTGGCTGCTGCTGCTGCTGCCGCCACTGCCGCCCCAGCGGGTAGCCATTCCACATTGCACCGGCACTGCATGGGGCGAGCTGAGGCCTCCTCCGAGGCAGCCGAGCCGATGCCTCCTCTGCCTCCTCCGCCTCCTCCGAGGCAGCCGAGCAGCCGCCTCCTCCGAGGCAGCCGCCACACAGAGGCGGCCATTACACATCGCACCACCTGTGCCAGTGACCAGCTGCCACCGCCACCACCGTTGCTGCTGCTGCCGCCGCTGCCACCAAGGCAGGCATTCCACATTGCACCGTCAGTGCCTGAGGGGCGGGCAAGCAGCTGAGATAAAGACCATCTGGAGTGAGGGATAATACCACCTGCTGGTGATTCAAGGTTTGGGTGGAAGTTTATTCTTGGAGGAACAAGATGGCGATGGCATAGGTGAACTTTTGAGATTCTCTGAACGTGTTTTCCCAAAAAAACTCTTACTTTTCTTCCCCCACCTCCCAGCCCACCACCAGCAAGTGCTGGTCCGAGGCCTGGGGACCCCCGGTCCCACGCAGGGCCGGATACTGCGGCCCCCTGCTGCTGCTGTTCCACCGCATGCATGGGCGTCTCGGGTCTTAGCTAGCTCCCTGGCTACATCATCTCTCATTGTCACCAAAGCCGCTGGTCACTCAGGGAGGCTCTGGGTGCCTGCCCCTCAGAGACACCAGTCCCATTCCTGGCTGAATTACCCTGTGGGGTCCCAGGGCCACTCTTGCCACTCACCACCTACCCATTGGAGTTTGGAGCTCTGGAACTCCAGGCCACCCTGACTGAGGCACTCAGTCCATGACCCCAGGCCTGGGGACCCAGACAAGTGGAGAGAAAAAGATCTACGAAAGAGAATCTGCTTCCGCCTTTCTCCAGGCAGAGATTTCCATTGCCCTGCCCACCTATCAAAAAACTCCACTTTGGTTCCTAAGGTAATGTTGCTAAACAGGAGACAAAGCCCCACCCCTAAGCTGAATCAGATAAAAGCAACTCCCAGGCAGTCAAACCCAAGCTGTGAGTAAACCTAGTTGCCTGCAATGGAAAAACAAAGGGGAGAGGCTGGAGATCAGAGCTGAAGTGATTTTAGTCTGATCTCTTGTTGTGACTTATGATTTAATCATTTTGACTGTTTATTTTGATCATGTTTGTTGTTTGCCTTCTGATTTACACTGTTTCATGTTTATATTGGTCTGTCTCTGTGTAACTATCAGTATTCTTTAGAGAATCTTTCGTATGTGTCTTCTTCCACTTCTCTCCAGCCTTGTGTCTCTTTCTCATCTGATAGTTGGTATGTATGTCTGTTTTCCTTCTCGCTCTTCTCTCTCTCTAACTTCCTACTGACTCCCCCTTCCTCCATTATTTTCCTCTTTTATACTCCCATTTTAATCTAGGAACCAAGACTACATACTGCTGAATGGAAAGATTGTAAGGCAGAGGG
>NW_007257659.1:858-1617 GCF_000164805.1 Carlito syrichta | reverse complement strand
CTCTCCCAGACCCCTGGGAGGGCAGACACTGAGAAAACTGACTTCGGAATGTAAACAATGAAGAGCCCCCAGAATGAAGGGTCTCAAACTGCAAACGTTGATATGAAGACAGTAATGGAGAGATTAAAAAGAATTGAGGAGACACAAGAAGAAACTAGGAAGGAGCTGCTATCCGAGATAACAGTGATAAAGAATACTGTGAATGAAATAAATAACAAACTGATAAGCATGGAAAACAGAATTACCCAAGCAGAAGAAAGAATCTCAGAGCTTGAGGACCAAAATATAGAACTAACCCAAACTCTTACAAACACAGAAAACAAGCTCAAAAAGACAGAACAAAACATTCAAGAGATGAGCAATTACTTCAAGAGAACAAACCTAAGAGTAATTGGCATACCTGAGGCAGAAAGAGAGACAGAGACCACACTAGAACAAACTTTCCATGAGATCATTCAAGAAAACTTCCCTTATCTAATCAGTGATGCAAAAATTCAAACACAAGAGATTGTGTGTTTGACACACTGCAAGACAACAAATGAGAAGACCAACTCCTAGACACATAATAATTCGCCTAAACAAAGTAGGCATAAAAGAAAAAATCCTAAAGGCAGCAAGAGAAAAAGGCCAGATCACCTACCATGGAGGACCAATCAGAATAGCAGCAGATTTATCTACAGAAACCCCGCAGGCTAGGAGAGCTTGGAGCCCATCTTCAAAGTCCTAAAGATAAACAATTTCAACCAAGAATAACTTATC